>NC_056523.1:313004026-313023908 GCF_019175285.1 Sceloporus undulatus | reverse complement strand
GCTTCACATAGAATGTTAAGAGGTTTAAATCTAATTATTTACCTTCCCTTAATCCAAATTGGTAGGATTCAGCAACATAGCCATGTTAGTCTGGAATATCAGTATGCAGTGGGATCTTGTAGCACCTTTAGGACTAGCTGAGCAAAAGATGTTGGAGATATAACATCTTCTACTCAGTTAGTCTCAAAGGAGCTACAAGATCCCTTTGCATACTTAATTTATATATTGGTTTTTTATGTTGATATTGTCATGAACCTGTGTCAAACCCCAGTGTTTCTACAGTAAGAAACCATTTTGGTAAACATTGCTAGTGCAACTGCAGCAGTCTGTACAAACTGAATGTACAGTGATTAAAGCTCAGATGTAAGAATAGCTGACTGGGACTCCAAAACTGGAATCTAAGGTCAGACAAATCCTATGTACAAGATAAATAAGAACAGCTATGTTTGATTGTTGTGTTCTCATACTGTGTCTGTATTCTTAGTAAAATAACATCTTGTTTAGTTTTACAGTATTGGTTACTTAATGTTTAGGGTAATGGCTTGCAGCATGCTGCGCTACTGTTTGCATATTTCTAAATTATTTCAAATGATTGTGCTTTCTTTGCACCCTGCAGATTGGAGAAGTTAGTTAAATTAACAGAAGGTTTTATATTATATTCTACTCTTGAGGCAGGCCTATTATATTTTAGATACCAGAGGCAAGGGTTTGAATTTGGCTCAAAATGGAGACAACTAGGCTTAATTTGCCTCTAAATAAAGTGTTCATTTTCTCTCCCAATCCCTAAAATACCTCTTATAGGGCATTTTATCTTCAGTTTTATAATATGCATGTTGGAATATTGAAATTAATTTCCTGTGGAGGAAGTAGGTGGATAAATGACTTCAACAGAACATACTTTTTGTCTTTGTGTTTTATATATTAACATTTTAAATTATTGCTTTAATATGGCATGTAAAATATTTAGAGCATATAGTGATAGTTACATTGTATTATCTCAACTGGATCAGTTTAACATGGCCTGATATAGATGATTCTTCTTACTCATTTTGATTTTTTAAAACTTAAGAGTATAGATTTCAATTTTTATTATTAATGAACAAGTTACAGATCACACATGTTTATATTGTTCATATTTTTCACTTCTTTCTCAGAATTTATATTCTCTTAATTTTATTATGGCTTATAAGTGAAATAAGTATCAACTTTTAATGATTTGATGTGTTATAGTTATTAATTAAATAAGTATCAAAGGTAAACAAGTCAATTTTCTGCATCAAAATTGACTTGTGTTATGTCTTCTCTTTTTTTATAGGTATAAAGATAGTTCTAGAACCAGAATCTCTGGTAGCAGTATCTGGCCAAATGGTGAAGCTGAGCTGCTGGGCATCTGGTTGTCCACTTCTTCATTATCAATGGTTTAAAGGGGAGAAAGTGGTAAATAAAATATATGATCCTCTTACTTGCCAAGATCCTGGGCCCTAGTGGTCTCACGACTTGATTCTGTAAACAGTCCTCCTGTCTGGTTACTTCCTTTTCTCACTTTCGTCCCTTAATTTCTGTCACCTAACATTCAAGGCTGCAAAGCTGAGGCAATCGCATATCACATGCCGCACACCTTCTGACCAATCTCTCCTTTGTTGGCTCCCTGCCACTGACTCCCAACTCCCTTTCCGCATCAGTTATAGAGCTCCTGCTGGTCGACCATTCAAAGCCCCTCCATGGATCTGGCCCCCTCCTTACTTATCAGATTTTGCTTTTCTCCTCACCTTGCCAACCAGGGCGCCTCATGTCTGGTTGAGTCAAGGTTTTCCTGTCTCAGCCCAGGATGTCCTCTGCCCCATCCCGGATTCGCCCCTTTTCACTCACCTGTCCCTCATCCTGAAGAGTCCTGGAACCTTCTTCCCCCACGAGCAAGAGCCATCCACTTCTTTAACCAGCTTCAAAACGAGTTTGAAGACATCCTGTTCAGAAAGCGTTCTGAGCATTGCATTAATTGTCGCTTACTATTTGTGTATGTTGTTTGGTTGCCTGGTTTAGTGAATCATTTCCTGTATTGCTATGGTAATTTTATATGATATGATCCTACTGAAGGCAAGGCCCTAAGCTCCAACCGGCCTCCTGGATAAAAGATGTAACCATCGCATTAAGAGCAAGCCTCGCCCTCCAGTCCATCTCCCCCCTGATCTAGGCCTCGAGGAGTAGAGAAAGAACTGGCTGGCCCTCATTTTCCTCTTCTTCCCTCCACCACTCCCTTCTCCTTTTGTGTCTGTGTCTTTTTAGATTGTAAAGCCTGGAGGACCATGGAAACTTAGTCCCAAATAAAAAGGATTGGTATGTACAGCGCGTGTGTAAATTTACAGCGCTTATATAATAAATGGTTAAAATACTAATAATAACAATAATAATACCGTGGGCAGCAAAAAAGAACAATATAATGGGTCCTAGAAGAGATCAAAGCCTGAAATTTGGCCTGGAGGGCAAAAATGAACTAAATGGGAGGCTGTCATATTTTGTGGTACAATCATGAGAAAAGCACAAATCCATTAGAAAAGACAATAATTGTAGGGAAGGTTGGAGGGAAGTAGAAAGAAAGGAAGACCACATGGATGCACTAAAGAAGTTAAGGGTATGAATATGCAAAGATTACGATGAAGAAATAGTGGAAACATAGAGGAGAGTGTTAGAGACATCTGTATCCAACAGGTCTGCCATGATCGAGATCAACTTTGAGGGTGGTTAACAACACACAAATAAGGGTGTTTCCTCGGGGCACACGAATAACAAGTTTTAGGTTGTAATAAGATAAAGATAACCATAAGGTGAGTTCCTGAGGTTCAGCAGTCTGGTATGGTCAGTGGGAGTTTTTAGATGTTCTCTGCTACAAGTTGATGTTTTGTTGACCTAACCTCAGTGGTTCTCAAATGGTGGGATAGACCCTGAGGTATGTGAGAGAGTTGGTTTAGGTGGCATGATGTGTATGCCCTGATACCCCCCCCTTCTCTTCCAAGCCTGGGGGCCTGTGAGCAGACCTGGGGGGATGACAGCCAGAGGCGCCCTCGGCCCCAATTGGCTCTCCATTCAGTGCAGGGACTGCGTCAAACAGACCACACCGCAGTCCACAACAACGTGCCACTGGCGAAGGAGCACTTTTTTCCTGTGTCCTTCCTTTGCACTGCATTTGGTCTGGGCTTTAGGTAGGTGGCAATGAACACAACTTAAGCCCTGTCTGACTATGTGCATCGTTTCTGAACCCCATGTCCTCAGATTGGCCAGAAGACAGCACTGTCTGGTCGCGTCTGTTTTCAGGACCCTTTTCTTCTGGATGGGAAGAAGGAAGGCAAGAAGGGTGCTTAGGCCTCTGCCTGAGGAGGAGGAAGAAGAGAGCCTATTGTCCCTTATGAGATGTTAAAATATAAATATACATGAATTGGATAAAAATAGTGTGCACTAAAAAAAAAAAAAGAAACAAACACATATTTTTATTCATATTTACTACATATCAAGCAGAGAGGGTAACGTAAATTAAAGGATTCACAAGGGGCAAAAAAGTTGTGAAGAACCATTTTGGCCTATACTGTAAACATTCAGTTTAGGAGCTTGAAATTCAGTATTTACTCATGTTTAGGCTCCTGCCAACCCAAATGAGTGCCCATTGTGGTCCATTGTCACAATTCAGTACTCTGACCTTACCTGTCCACGAAAGGAGGTAAATTTCTGGCTGATGTTTTCACACTTGGTAAAAATCTGAAGTCATTCAACATTTTGGCAGATGCATAGGGTATATAGCACAATAAAAAGTGAGGTTACACTTGGTGTGTCACATGGAATCATGACTCTGATTTCATGCAGATTACAAAGGTGGTGGATTTTTCCAAAACTGAAAAAAATAAATGTGTCTTCAATGAGTAGCTGAAGATTGTTTCCCCCACATTAACATAGGGTGACAATGTTTGACCTTCCAGATGATTTAGACTACCTGTATATTCAGTTATCATTGGGCCATGTTGGCTGGAGCTTATGTATGATGATATTTCCAACATCTGTGAGGATCAAAGATTCCCTACCTCTACTGTAGAAGTAAACTTTTCAGATATTTCATAATCATAGAAGGAGGTTCGAAGCGACCACAAGGGCCATCCAGTCCAACCCCCATGCCATGCAGGAATCATAATGCATCCCCGACAGATGGCCATCAGCACTCTGTTTTAATGACCTCTAAGGAAAGACTTCCACCAAACTGCCCCCAGGAAGAATGGTTGGTTCCTACTGTTGAACAGCCCTTACTTGTCAGGAAGTTCCTCCTAATGTTGAGGTAGAATCTCTTTTCCTGCATTTCAATCCATTGTTTTCGCTTGGTGTCTCCTGGAGCAGCAGAAAAACATAAGCTGGCTCCCTGCCGCATATGAGGGCAATCCCTTCAATATTTAACACGGGCTATGCATATCTACTCTTCTCTAATACCTTCTTTCTCCAGCTTGAAATATCCCCAGTCTCCCTAAGCCTTCCTCATAGGGCTTAGGGTTGTTCCAGACCCTTCACCATTTTAGTTGCTCGCCTTTGGAAACGTTGCCAGTTTTTCCACATCCTTTTTTAATTGTGGTACCCATGAACTGGGACCAATATTCAAGGGTGAGGACCTTTGACCAAAGCAGTAAGAGTTGGTACTTATTACTTCCCATGATCTAGACACTATACTTCTATTGATGCAACCTTAAAATGGCATTTGGATTGTTTAGCTGCCGGCATCAACACTGTTGAATCATGTTCAACTTGTGATCTACTTAATTCCCAATCCCTTTGCACACACAATAGTTTCATTCAGCACGGTTACCACATAGCCTGAAATATCTGTGCATTTACATTTTTCTGCACCTAAGTTGCATACCTTAACATGTGCTCTGTGTTGTTAATAATTCTATTTTTGTTAGCTTTAGCCCAGCTGTTACTAGCCTATTCATGGTCCATTTGAATTTTAGCTACTCCCCCTAATTTTGGGTGTCATCTGCAAATTTTGATGAGTATGCCCCCAATTCTGTCATCCAAGTCATGTGATTAAAGATGTTTTGAATACCACTGGGCCCAGGCAAGAGTCCTGTGGGACCCCACTGGTCACTTCTCTCCAGATGAAAAGGAGCCATTGTGTGAGCACCCTTGGGTTCGGCCAGTCAACCAATTACAAATCCATGTAAACAGTTTCCTTGTCAGCCACATTCATAACAGTGATGGTGAACCTTTACACACAGATGCCCAAAAACCACCCAGACCCCACTATTTATTGCAAAGTTACCACATCCCTCTAGCTTTCTAGTATGAAACAGTGGCAAACTCTGTGCTAGGGCAACAGAACGTGTGCCCAAGAGGGCTCTGAGTGCTATCTCTGGCACGTGGTGCCATAGGTTCACTATCACTGTTCTAAAAACTTGTTGTGCAAGGATATCATGGGGAACTTGTCAAGGCCTACTGAAATCAAGATAGACTAATCCACAGCATTTCCTTCATCTACAAGCGGTATTTTATCAAAAAAAGAGATCAGGTTTGTCTGACAGGACTTGTTTCTCTCTGAAACCCATGTTGACTTTTTGGTGATATTCTAAAAGTGACTCCAGTCTTAATAAGGGAGAATTATATTTTAGCTATTGCGCGCCCACACACAACACACACACACACACACACACAAGCTGCCTTGCGTCCCTGGGGAGACGTCCCTTAAAGGGATACCACACACACTCCCTGGCCACCTCTCTCCTCCTCTTTGCAGCCGGGCTTAGGGACTCTGCGTGAATGATTGTGTGGTTTTGGACTGGTGCAAAGGGAGAGAGAGGGCATTTTGGAAGTCCTCCTGGACAGGGGAGAGCAAGGGAGGACATGCTTGGGAAGGAGAGGCATGGAATCAGGCTGGCTTTATGGACCAGCCTCCTCCTTTTTTCTTCTCTCTCTCCTTCTCTCTGTGTGTGTGTGTGGTGTGTGTTGGAAAATCGGATCAAGGAAGGAGAAGGCAGTGGTTAAGAGTGCTTAGAGACCTGCATCCAAAGCCCAGGGTGGAAAATTGGATCAAGGAGGAGAAGGCAGTGGGATTAGTAGAATACACACAAACACACACACACATCCAGGGTTTCTATGTCTCCCCAGATTCCGTTTGGGAAAGAGAGAAGGAAAGGCTCTTTTCCCCCAGATTGGCTGTGCATCCACCCTCTCCTCTGTACAAATGGTGTTCAAGTGTCTCGCCTCACACAGAGGCGAGTTTGCCAATCCACTGGGGGAAGCCTTTAAGAGTCCTTTGACACGTGTAGGCGCTGAGGCGGCGGGACTTCAGGCGCTTAAAGTGCTGAAAAGATTAAGCGCCTGTAAACCATTAAAAAAATTAAAAATTAATAATCCTTACTCTTATCGAAAGACCACCGCGGACAAAGGGGGGAGGGAAGCAAGATGGCGATGGCAAGACAGATGGGGACAGAAAGAGCGACTCCCCGAGCCAGCCCATCGGCTCTGCTCCTCCATCCAGTTAAACCCGATGTCAGAGGCTGATTGTTCCATTTAAATACTCTGATTCCTGTCCCGAATTAAGGGAAAATTGTAGGTTCGACCCTTCTATTTGTTTACCCTGGTATATAAGCCCTTACACGATAAATAAAAACCCGGGTTAAGATCGGATCTTAGTGGGAAGATTGCGGGTTAATCTAGAACTGTTCTAGAGTTAATTCGGTTTCTAATAGGAACGCTATACCTTGAATTCGTTTGTAACCCGGAGTTTAAGCCAGTGAGAATGCCCCCCGTTGTCCTAACAAGCACAGTACTAAAGACATGGGGTTTTCCAATACACAATGTCCAGTTAATGTCTCTTCATAGTACAACCACCATCTCCTGTTAGGATCCTAAGACTACTTCTGTTTGCTATCTATTTTGACAGTGATAGGTCTGGGGGGCGGAGATGGGGCTCTCTTTCAATCTTTTCTTCTTCTTTAGTGCTCCAAAGACCAGTGAGATAATCAAACATAACCTTTGTGTTTTTTAATTAGATTTTCCTCTACTTTTCCAGGGAGTTTTTGTAACCGCTTAATAAGGCTTTATAAAAATTAATTAGTAAGCAGTGAACAGACAGAATAAAAGGAAAGGTAATGGTTTGGCCCCAGAAAAATTCCAAAATCCAACTGCTGTAAATTAGTTTATTATGCCAACAAAAGGACTGAAGTGTGTGTACGGATTTTAGAACATTTGAATATATTCACCAGGGAAATGTGACAAATGGAGGAGGAAAAGGGGAAGACTTAAAGTAATAATAGAATGCATTGACCGTAACAGCCCAGGCAGGCAACTCAAATAGTTATGAAAACAGTTAAGTTCTAAAATTCTAGTATAATGTCTGCTTTTGTATGCAGCTTTTGAAGCATGTATAATTAGCGTGTTAGTACTTTTATGGTGTCTTCTTTCACTACAAATTAAATAATGCAAGACCATGTGTGTACTGTTGAATTGTTGTGTCTAAAAATTTAAAGCATTCCTAATGAATGAGTTAAGTGGAGCTGAATATTCGTGAATGTAGTGTATATTGGTTTTGAGTGTTGGACTATGACACATACATACACACACAGTATGACTTGGTTTGTCATGTAGCGTTGCCCTTATGAAAAAAATAGACTGAAGATTATATTAAGGAAATGTTTGATAGAAATAGCTATGAAATTCATATTCATATTGGTTACAAGTACTGTAACAATCTTTGGAAGAGAACATGTTGTGGCTGGTACGGCTCTATAGCAATTGTATTGTTCCTCAAATTACTCATGCATATGTGAAAGTATTTTTGTTTGTTTCTACATTTTTTCAACAGTTCTCAGGAACTGAACAATGTTTCTCTCCAAGTAATTGGAGCCTGAAGGAAGTCAAAGCAGGAATCTTCTTCAACTAATTGGGTGAAAGAGGCTGTACTGTGCTAGAGCTACAGAATTGCTACAGACCCTGAACATACTGAGGCACTTCAGTATCTCAACCCTCCAAGTGAGTTTTTGGTTTTCAAGATCATCCATGCTACTTTGTTGGTCTTTGCTGAATATCAGTTTAAAGATGGACTACACCAAAGATTCCAACCTGGTGCTGTTCACTATAGTGAAAGTGGGAAATTCCAGACAGGTAAAAATAAACTACTCCACACTGTGGAATCACCTGTCACAAGGATGTGGTGATGTTTTCAACATGGATGGCGTTACAGAGGGGATTAGTAAAAATCATGCTACTAGTCGGAGAGTTATGCATCACACCTCCAGTAATCAAAAGCAAAAATATCTGTGTAGATCAAGTTGGTGGGAAATGTGAGAGGCAGTGTGCTTGGTTCATCTCATATTATGTGTGGGATTTAAATAAGCAGTGATTGGCTCGTGGAACAGTACATTGAAACTAGGCAGGCTTTGGTCTCATCTAGGATAAGCACTTACATTCTGTAGATGTGTTGGACTTGAATTCCCACTGTCACGACCCCAGCATGGCCATGCTGATGTGGGGATGATGTTAATTGCATTCTATCACATCTGGGATGTCACCCAGGGGTGGGGAACGCTGATACACTTTAAGTTAAAACATAAAAATAACATCCTCCAAAAACTTTGAAGACTTCTGTCCAGCAGGTAAAAAATCCACACCTACTGACAGGGAAAGAGAAGGCTCAGGTCGCTTTTCCATTTGTACAGTCAGCCCATCCATATCACAGATGGTTTGTGTCAGCGGATTCAACCATCCACAGCTTGAAAACTTTCCTCTCTCTCTCTCTCTCTATATGATATATATAATATATATATTAAAAGCAAACCTTGATTTGCCATTTTATATAAGGGACACCATTTTAATATACCTTGTATTTATAGGACTTGAGCATCCACAGATTGTCGGTATCTGTGGGGGGTGGTCCTGGAACCAAACCCCAGCAGATACCAGGACCCACTTGTGGTTCATCCGCAACTGTCCTGTTCTGCTTGAGCTACCCAGAGGTCTTCAGCTTTTTTTCTCGTATGGAAGGGAGCTTTAAAGTGCACAGTTAGGCTGCTTTTATTGTACTAAATAAATGCCAGGTGTTGTAGGCTAAGATTTCAGAGGAAGAAACTGGCAAAAAACCACTTCTCAGTATCCCTTGCTATGAAAACCTTATGAAATTCATGGGATTGCCAAAGTCAAACAGGTGACTTGAAGAGACATTCATCACAGCATGTAACCTAGTACTCTCAGTGGCAAGTGTAGTTAGCTTATATAGGTAACATTAAGTTAAAATTAAAGGCAGGGTTTTTTCAAAAGTAGTAAGCAAGCAGCTCCAGAAGCAAGTAAGGGATGTACAGATTGGCAGGACTTTTTTCTGCCACTTTCTCCCTGGATTTGTGGCTGACTGTAACTATATTAACACATCTATGTATGCACAAAGGATGAGATTAATAATAATAATAATAATAATAATAATATGGTTTTATTTATTAACCACGCCCAATGCACTGGGATCCAAGCGGTTTACAACAGAGGGATACGACAGTTTCCCTGCCTCAGGCTTACATCTGAAAAAGACAACAACACAAAGGAGAAGGGAATGGTTGGGGGGGGGAGGGGATCAGGTCCAGCATTCTTCTCTCCCTCTGAGGGCCTGGACCAAGGCATATGGACTGGAGGGTGGGCTCTTCTCCTTCAGGCTAGCCCTGGTTGGTTACTTATCAACCACAAACCATCAGTTGAATGTGGCTGGCATGTTCTCATCTTGTTTGTGATTGTATTGAAGAAGAATTAGTGTTTTCTGTTGCCCGCTATGTGGTAATACTGTGTATTCTATGTAGCATAAGAATAACGCGACTACTGTCTGAGAGAACAAATGGAACCGAATACTCTCTGCTGAATGCTATAACAAAGAAGGACAAAGTTTTCATTATTGTAATTTCATCACGTCACTTGGTGCCTCGGTTAACTGAAATTAATTCGTTTCCGCCATTCCTTTCGTAACCCGAAAATTTAGTAACCCGAAACATCGTTTTCCATTGAAAATACTAATGCGTTCTTATGACCTCAGACTGAACATGCAAGTCAAAACAAAGTTAGAATAATAGAGGCCTATTAAGCTAAGGTACCTCGATCAATACAATGCGAATACAAAGTTCCTGAGGCACTAAAGAGCTTAAGAATGTACTTCAGGTTCATGTCTAAGGTTTTTGTAAAGGATTAAAGAAAAAAAGTTTTTTTCTTATCTTTGCTGGGTCCTGGCATTCGTCAGAGTGAGGCAGTAAGGAGGAGGAGGATGGAGGGGGGCAGCCAAACAAACAAATGTTAAACCCAGACAACCAATTCAACCAATTTTAACCATTCAACCATTTAATTAAAAAAAATCTCATTCCATTAAGTTAAAAAAAATTCAACCATTTAACAAAGTTAACGCATTTTTTAATCAACAATTTTTTTTAATTTGGTGTTTGTTTGTGTTAAGGGTCATCAGCACTCTTTGCCCTGTCTTGATGACGGTTCTCCCATCTCCCCGCTTTTGTGTGAAGACTGGTCCAAGGATGTCTGTCTTTGCCGGGCCTTAAGCAGTGTTGCCTAAAATGGCTAAGGAGACTTATCAAAAAATGTGCATATGGCATGGCTGTGTGAGCACCTTCTCAGGTGGGATTGCTTCTCAACATAAGAAGACATCATTGTGGATTGCCGCAAAATGTCTTTAATTTCTGCCGTTGGCAAAAAATGCCCTCCGCCGCCTCCTCCATCTCTGGCCCCTGTCAAAATGGTATGCATCGTCCTCATCCACGCCTGAGTGTTGCATGGCCGCCATAGGCCTTGAGGTCCTCTGTTGTCAGGTCCTCACTGTGCGCCGTCTAATGAGTTCCTCAACCGTCCTCGTTGTCCACGTCAAGTATCCCCAGGGACTTTTTTTCTCATAGATCAATCTCATCATCTCTCGTCGTCACCTGGCCTCAGCACCCTCGTCTGTGACCTCGTCCAAGGAAGAAGCATCAGGCCACATGCTTCCTCCACGCAGCAATCAGGGTTGCGCTCTGTGATTATCCTGCCAGGCAAATCACCATCTTCAAGCACCGACGATTCAAAATGCTGCTTCCAGAACTCCTCGGCAGGTCAGCTTTAGTGTCTCGCCTGTTACAATCAAAACACCGCTTGAAGAGGTGCTTGGTGTAAGATCTTTTTGAAGTTGGGCAATGACCTGCTTGGTCAATGGTTTGTCAAAGGGAAAAAAAGGGTCACCGTGTTGGGCGGCATAAACTGGTACCTTGATGAAGGAAACTCTGCAAGGATGTCATTTTTCCAGGCCAGCGGGTGCGCGGAGCATGTGTCCAAAGGAGGAGGCCTTCAGGGAAATCGCTTCCTCCATGGTACCGCTTCCACGTCGGGGTCGAAGACACTGTTGATCCCTCCAACGAAAAGGAGCGTTGTGACCCATGCACGGCATTTGGAACGCCCAACATCACTGGCAACCTGTCCTTTTGAATGTTGTGTGCCTTGAAGGCCCTTGGATTTTTTCTGAGTGGTAG
The DNA here is from genome assembly GCF_019175285.1 of Sceloporus undulatus. NCBI lineage: Eukaryota > Metazoa > Chordata > Lepidosauria > Squamata > Phrynosomatidae > Sceloporus > Sceloporus undulatus. The sequence continues at coordinate 313,012,404 of NC_056523.1, read as the reverse complement.
ACCAACAGGGGCTTGATTCTTACAGTCCCCGCTGGCATTCGCACACAACGCAAGTGAGAAGCGGTCCTTCATAGGCTGTGGCCTGCAATCTCATCTCTCCTCCTGGGTGATGTAGGTGGCGGCGAGGCCATCTCTTCCAGAAAGTCCCGTCTCGTCGGCAAGTGAACACGTGCTGCGGGGACGTAGCCGTCCTCCTCCACATGGCCTGAACTTGGAATACAAATGCTTCGGCGGCTGGTGGTCTGCGCTGACGCCTCCGCCGTGACGGACGACAGAGTGGATCCCGTCCTCCGTTTGAACCTGTCAAACCGCCACGTGAGCTTTGAAGTCCGGGTGGCTGGCTCCGCCTGGGAAGAAGTTTGCCTTCGCCGGCCTCCTTGCTGGCCAGGTCTTCAAAAATGGTGGTGGCCTTCTCATATATGACGAGGTGGGTCACAGGGTCCCCGACTCGCGCCTTTTCTTAATCCAGAGGACAGCAGGCGCGTCCAGTTCCTCGTGCGTTGGTGTCCCTGCTTGGCATCGTGGCACGGCCACGCCTTTCGCAGGAGCCACAACGTCTTCTGATGGCCTCCTTCTGCTTGAGGACAGTGCCAATTGTCCGAAGGGTTTTTCTTCCAGACTCCTTGCAATGTCCACCAAGCGCAGCGCCCCTCTCATGCTTGGGCGATGATTGCCCTCTTGTCCCCCCAAGGAACAAGGGAGCCCCTCTTCCCTTTTTGTCAACCGCCGCGTTTTCTGTGGCTTTTCGTTGGGAGCCATAGCCTCAACCTGAAATGACAAAAGGCACAGGCCACTGAGCAAAGCCACATTGGAAACGCAACCCGCCACCCCCATTGTCACCCTCTCTGGCCCACATGGAGCCAAGGCCAAACGTGCAAAACCCACAACCCACAGCTCAAAATCATCCAGCCATGACCAAAGCACACAAACCAAACCCAAAGGCCAAAACCCCCAAATTGAACATGCAACCACCCCAAGGTCACCTCTATGGCCCACATCAATCAAGGCCAAACTTGCAACTCACATCCCACACTCTCAAATCACACAGCATGACCAAAGCACCCAGAAGCCAAACCCAAAGGCAAACCCCAAATCTGAACATCGCATGCAACCCCAAGGTCACGACTCTCTGGCCCACAAGGGGCCCAGGCCACTGGCAAAACTCACACCCCCACACTTTGAAATCATCACAGCCATGAGCAAAGCACCCCAAACCCTAACCCAAAGGCCAACCCCCCAAATCTAACATGCAACCCCATTGTCTCCTCGTGGCGCCACATTAGCCAAGGCCAAACTTGCAAAACGCGATGCCCAGGCACTTTGAAATCATCACAGACATGAGCAAAGCAACACCAGAAACCCTAACCCAAAGGCCCAAAACCCCAAAGCTGAACATGCAACCGCATGGTCCTCACGCTGTGGGCCCACATGGAGCCAAGGCCAAACGTTGCAAACTCGATGCCCACACTTTGAAATCATCACAGCCATGAGCAAAGCAACCCAGAACCCTAAACCCAAAGCCCAAACCCCCCAAATCTAACATGCACAAACCCCATGGTTCTCACTAGTGGCCCACATGGAGCCAAGGCCAAACGTGCAAAACTCCGATGCCCACACTTTGAAATCATCCACAGCCATGAGCAAAAAGCACCCCCAGAACCCTAACCCAAAGGCCAAAACCCCCAATCTGACATGCAACCCCATGGCTCACTCTGTGGCCCACATGGACCAAGGCAAAACTTGCCAAAACTCGATGCCCACACTTTGAAATCATCAACAGCCATGAGCAAGCAACCCCCAGAAACCCAAGAACCCTAGAACCCAAAGGCAAAACCCCCAAATCTGAACATGCAACCCATGGTCTCACTCTTGGCCCCACATGGAGCCAAGGCCAAACTTGCAACTCACACCCCAACCTTTGAATCATCACGCCATGAGCAAGCAATGAGCGCCAAACCCCAGAAGCCCAAATCGGAAAATGCAACCCCAAAAGGCCACAAACCCCACACTCTGAAATCATCACAGCCATGAGCAAAGAACTGAAGCAGCCAAACCCCAGAAGCCCCAAATCTGAAATGCAAACCCCATGGCCACAGCAAACCCCACACGCGGAAATCATCACGCCATGAGCAAAGCACCCCAAACACCCCGCACAGCAAATCTGGTCACACTGTGCTCACACCACAGAAGAAGGTAATAAATCCATACACCTACCTGTACAGGAATTACCTGATGGCAGTCTTGATACGAAGTGTACACCTGGCACTGTACACGTACATAACAAAGCCAGAACAAGTCCAAAGGCAGAAAGCCAGAAATCCAAACCATCTACTGGAACCACGAGTTAGAGTTCAGAAGCCAACGTGAACTCCTGTCCTCACAGACAGTCCCACAGGCCGACAAAAGGGGGCAGATCAATGGAAGGCCGGCTTTTGTTTCTTGCTGAAGCCAGGCCACCCCCCCCCCCTAATTTTTTCGTTAGCCAATCCAGATGATCAGCTTGATGTCTCAACAGCCAATCAATACGGCTAACGAAATTCAAAATTCGCGAGCCAAAAGCTAACCCCTAACCCAGCCCCCTTAGGCTTCATTAGCGCTGGAAAGCCTATAGCTGCACTTTGCAGCATTTGAATTTCGCGCCGAAATGAATTTCGTAACCGAAAAATATTTCGTAACCCGAAACAGTTTTTCCAATCAACTTTTTTCGTATCCCGTATCCGGAAATTTTCGTAACCCGATCATTTCGTTCCCCGAGGCAACAGTGTATTGTTTAAAGGTCCAAATCCAACAGTGTTTCCTCGCAGGGCTTCACTAGAAGGTGAATTAGTTTACACTTTGTAAACCACTTAGTACATCGGTAAGCGGTATAGAAATGTACTTGCTATTGCTAATATTTTAAATAATTTTGTCATAAAACAAAGTCTATGTACATTGAACCATCAGAAAACAAAGATATCACTACCTCAGCCACCCATGTGGATGATTTTGGATTTTGGAATATTTAGGATTTTGGAATTCCAGATAAGGGTGACTCAATTTATATTTCTTCCCACAGCATACGTTAAACACTGGTATTTGCTAGTGCAAGTTGCTGATGATGGCCGCCAACTTGGGCATCATTAAAAGCAGACTGGGCAAATTCTTGTCATACAAGGTTACTAGCCTTGTCATAGCCTTTATGGTTATAATCTACCTCCAAAGATTGGAAGCAGCATGTCTCTGAATACTAATAATGAAAGGGAGAAAAGACTACCGTATATACTCGACTATAAGTCGAGAAATTAATGCCCCAAAATGGACTCCAAAATCAAGGATCGACTTATGGAAGGGTCAATAGGTTTCTACTGCTGATTAGGTTAATAAAAAAAGTGCCCACCTTCCTCTGTGTCCAAGTAAACAGCTCCCCGTTTGAGTCCCGGCGCCAGCAGCCTCTCCTCTCTCTGCGAGAGAGAGAGAGAGAGAGAGAGAGAGAAAGAGTGTGTGTGTGTGTGTGTGAGAGAGAGAGAGAGAGAGAGAGCTCCTTCAGCCTTCCCTTGCAGCTGGAGCTAAAAGGAGCTACTGAGGAAAGGGAGAGGGATGCAGAGAGAGGGAGCATGCCCAGGCTTGGACCCTGTTTTACAAGCCATGGGTCTGGAAATGCTAGGCTTAAAAGCAGGGAGAAAGCAAGGGTGGTTGATGTCCTCCTTTTTTTATTTTGCTAGGCATGGGTCTGGAAAGGCTGGGTTTAAAAGCAAGGCTGGTTGATGTCTTCCTTTTTTTATTTTGCTAGGCATGGGTCTGGCAAGGCTGGGTTTAAAAGCAAGGCTGGTTGATGTCCTCCTTTTTTTATTTTGCTAGGCATGGGTCTGGAAATGTTGGGCTTAAAGGCAGGGAGAAATCAAGACTGGTGTCCTTTTTTTTTGCAAGCCGTGAGTCTGGAAATGCTGGGCTTAAAGGCAGAGAGAAAACAAGGCTGGTGCCCCCTTTTTGTTTTGCAAGCTGTGAGCTTGGAAATGCTGATGCAAAGAGGTATGTGTGTGTGTGTGTGTGTGTGTGTGTGTGTGTGTGTGTATGCACCCAGACTTGTTTCCCCATGCTGATACTGTGACCCTTATGAGAGGTTCAATGAGGGAGATGTAGAGAGGGAAGTGGTGCTTTGTTTCCCCCTTTAGATCTTTTGTAACATGGCCTCTACTAGTGCACGGGTCATATCAAAATCCATGATTTTGGCCACAAAAACTGCCCTCGACTTATACATGAGGTCGACTTATACATGAGTATATACAGTGGATCCTTGTTATACGCTGGAGTTTGGTTCCAAGATCCCCCGTGTATAACAAAATCCGTGTATGCTCAAGTCCCATTAAGTACAGTATAATGACATAGCACAATGGTGTCCCTAATAAAAAATGGAACATCAAGGTAAATTTATACTTTTTTGGAACATTTTCAAACCGTGTATGCTTAAATCCGTGTATAAAAAATCCGTGTATAAGAAGGGCCGACTGTACGGTATCAGCAGACCTCCTTGAACTGAAGTTAGCCACTGAGCGGGGAGGGGGACATACTTTGAAGTTGGCTACAACAGATGGCAAAACTAAAAAGGTGAAAATCTGGCACTTAGTGTGCTGTTGCCACCTGTTTTTCAAGTTAATTAAAATGCTGTAAGGGTGTCCCAGTTGGCAAAGGGGGCAAGCAAGACTGCATCCTTTCACTCTGTCTTTTCAAATTGTACGCAGAACATAATGAAAGAAAAGCAGACTTGGACACAGAAGCAGGAGAAGTGAAAATAGGAGGAAGGAACATCAGCAATCTAAGATATGCAAACAACACCATATTATTAGCAGAAAACATCGAAGAGCTAGACCAACAACTGAGGAAGATCAAAGAAGAAAGTGCAAAGGCAGACAAAAAATAATGACCACAGAGGATCTTCACAAGTTCAGCCTAGACAATGAGGATATAGAAATAGTGAAAGAGTTCCTATACCTTGGATCAAACATAGATCAGATCACAGACTGCAATCAAGAAATCAGAAGAAGACTGAGAATGGGGAGGGCAGCTATGAAAGAATTAGAAAAGCTTCTAAAGAGCAATGATATACAACTAAGCATGAAAGTTAGAATTGTACAAGCAATTGTATACCCCATTACCATGTATAGATGTGAGAGCTGGACAGTTAAGAAAATGGACAAAAAGAGAATAAATTCATTGAGATGTGGTGCTGCAGTCTTGGTTTTATCTTTGATTCTTCTCTGTTGTGTATCCCTCAGATCCAGACCACAACCAAGGCTTGTAGATTCTTTTTATACAATATTGCCAAAATCCGACCATATCTCTCTGCCTCTACTGCCAAGATCCTGGCCCTAGTGGTCTCACGACTTGATTACTGTAACATCCTCCTGGCTGGGCTTCCTCTTTCTCACCTCCGTCCTTTAATTTCTGTCCAACATTCAGCTGCACGCATTATCACATCCGCCCACCGCTCTGACCAATCTCTCCTTTGTTGGCATCCCTTCACTGACTCCCTCTCCCTTTCCGCAGTCAGTATAAGCTCCTGCTGTCGACATTCAAAGCCCTCCATGGACTGGCCCCTCCTTACTTATCAGATCTTCTTTCTCCTCACCTTCCCACCAGGGCCCTCCGTTCTGGTAGTCAAGGGTTCCTGTCTCAGCCCAGGATTTCCTCTGCCCCATCCCGGATTCGCCCCTTTTCACTCACTGTCCCTCACTCCTGGAACCTTCTTCCCCCACGAGCAAGAGCCATCACTTCTTTAACCAGCTTCAAAACGGAGTTGAAGACCATCCTGTTCAGAGAAGCGTTCTGAGGCATTGCATAATTGTCGCTTACTATTTGATGTTGTTTTGTTGCCTGTTTTAGTGAATCATTTCCTGTATTGCTATGTATTTTATATGTATTATCCTACTAGAGAGGCAGGCTAGCTCCAACCGGCCTCCCTGGAAGAAGATTAACCATCCATTAAGAGGCCAAGCCCTCCCTCCAGTCCATCTCCCCTGATCTAGGCCTCGGAGGTAGAGAAGAACTGCTGGCCCTCATCCTCTTCCCCTCCACCACTCCCTTTTCCTTTTGTGTCGTGTCTTTTTAGATTGTAAGCCTGAGGACAGGGAACAGTCCAAATAAAAAGATTGTATGTACAGCGCTGTGTAAATTTACAGCGCTTTATAAATAAAGGTTAATAACAATAATAACAATAATAATACCGTGGGCAGCAAAAAGAACAAATAAATGGGTCCTAGAAGAGATCAAGCCTGAAATTTCCCTGGAGGCAAAAATGACTAAATGGAGGCTGTCATATTTTGGGTACATCATGAGAAAGCACAAATCATTAGAAAAGGCAATAATTGTAGGGAAGGTGGAGGGAAGTAGAAAGAAAGGAAGACCACATGGATGCACTAAAGAAGTCACGGGTATGAATCTGCAAGAACTTAGAAGAATAGTGGAAAATAGGGAGTGTTAGAGACATCTTATCCACAGGGTCTCCATGAGTCGAGATCAACTTGAGGGTGGTTAACAACCACAAAGAAGGGTGTCTCGGGGCACACGAATAACAAGTTTAGGTGTAATAGATAAAGATACCATAAGGTGAGTTCCTGAGGTTCAGTCTGGTATGTCAGTGGGAGTTTTAGATGTTCTCTGCTACAGTTGCATGTTTGTGACCTACCTCACTGTTTCCCAAATGGTGGGATGAGACCCTGAGGTATGTGAGAGAGTTGTTTGAGGTGGGCATGATGTGGAGGCCCTGATCCCCCCTTCTCTTCCCAAGCCTGGGCCTTGAGCAGACCTGGGGGGATGCAGCCAGAGGCCGCCCCTGCCCCAATTGCTCTCCATTCAGTGCAGGACTGCGTCAACCAGACACCGCAGTCCACAACAGGCCACTGGCAAGGAGCACTTTTCTGTGCTCCTTTTTGCACTGCATTTGGTCTGCTTTAGGTGGCTGCAACACAACTTCAGCCCTGTCTGACTATGTGCATCGTCTGAACCCCATGTCCTCAGATTGGCCAGAAGACAGCACTTCTGGTCCGTCTGTTTCAGACCCTTTTCTGGATGGGAAGAGGAAGGCAAGAAGGGTGCTTAGGGCCTCTGCCTGAGGGAGGAGGAAGAAGAGAGCTATTTCCTTATGAGATGTTAAAATATAAATATACATGAATGGATAAAAATAGTTGCACTAAACAAACAACATATTTTTATTCATATACTACATCAAGCAGAGAGGGGCAACGTAAATGTAAAGGGATTCACAAGGGCAAAAAGTTTGAGAACCATTGGCCTATACTGTAACATTCAGTTTAGGAGCTGAAATCAGTATTTACTCATTTTAGGCTCCTGCCAACCCAAAGTGCCCATTGTGTCATTTCACAATTCAGTACTCTGACCTTACCTGTCCCAGAGGAGGGTAATTTCTGCTGTGTTTTCACACTGGGTAAAATCCAGTCATTCAACTTTTGGCAGATGCAGGGATATAGCACAAGTAAAAGGAGGTTCCACTTGGTGTGTCAGCATGAATCATGACTCTGATTCATGCAGATACAAAGGTGGTGGATTTTTCCAAAACTGAAAAAATAATGTGTCTTCAAATAGATAGCTGAAGATGTTTCCCCACATTAGCATAGGGGTGACAATGTTTGACCTTCCAGATGATTTAGACTACAGTACCTGTATCCATTTATCATTGGCCATGTTGGCTGGAGCTTATGGTAGGTGAATTTCCAAACATCTGGAGGATCAAAGATTCCCTACCTCTACTGTAGAAGTAAAACTTTTCAGATATTCATAGAATCATAGAAGAGTTCGAAGCGACCACAAGGGCCATCCAGTCCAACCCCCTGCCATGCAGGAATCAAAGCATCCCTGACAGATGGCCATCCAGCCTCTGTTTAAAGACCTCTAAGGAAGGAGACTCCACCACTCCCCCAGGAAGGAATGTGTTCCACTGTTGAACAGCCCTTACTGTCAGGAAGTTCCTCCTAATGTTGAGGTAGAATCTCTTTTCCTGCAGTTTGCATCCATTGTTCCGCGTTGTCTCTGGAGCAGCAGAAAACAAGCTTGCTCCCTCCTCAATATGGCATCCCTTCAAATATTTAAACGGGGCTATCATATCACCTCTTAACCTTCTCTTCTCCAGGCTGAATATCCCCAGCTCCCTAAGGCCTTCCTCATAGGGCATGGTTTCCAGACCCTTCACCATTTTAGTTGCTCTCCTTTGGAAACGTTCCAGTTTCTCCACATCCTTTTTTAATTGTGGTACCCAGAACTGGACACAATATTCCAGTTGAGGCCTGACCAAAGCAGAATAGAGTGGGACTATTACTTCCCATGATCTAGACACTATACTTCTATTGATGCAGCCTAAAATTGCATTGGCCTTGTTAGCTGCCGCA
>NC_056523.1:313000252-313003926 GCF_019175285.1 Sceloporus undulatus | reverse complement strand
TAAATCCCACAAACATAATATGAGATGAAAAGCACCCTGCCTCTCACATTTCCCACCAACTGATCTACACAGATATTTTGCTTTTGATACTGGAGGTGATGCATAACTCTCCAGACTAGTAGCCATGAATTTACCTAATCCCTCTGTAAAGCCATCCATGTTGACAAACATCACCACATCCTGTGACAGTGAATTCCACAGTGTGGAGTAGTTTATTTTTACCTGTCTGGAATTTCCCACCTTTCACTATAGTGAACAGCACCAGGTTGGGAAAGTCTGGTGTAGTCCATCTAAAGACACAAAGAAATGGATGATCTTGAAAACCAAAACTCACTTGGAGGGTTGAGATACTGAAGTGCCTCAGTATGTTTCAGGGTCTGTAGCAATTCTGTCAGCTCTAGCACAGTACAGCCTCTTTCACCCATTAGTTGAAGAAGACTCCTGCTTGGACTTCCTTCAGGCTCCAATACTTGGAGAGAACATTGTTCCAGTTCCTGAGAACTGTGAAAAAATGTAGAACAAAACAAAATACTTTCACATATGCATGAGTAATTTGAGGAACAAATACAATTGCTCATAGAGCGTACCAGCCCACAAAATAGTTCTCTTCCAAAGAATTGTTACAGTACTTGTACCAATATGAATATGAATTTCATAGCTATTTCTATGAAACATTTCCTTAATATAATCTTCAGTCTATTTTAATAAGGGCAAAGCTACAGGACAAACCAAGTCAATACTGTGTGTGTATGTATGTGTCATAGTCCAACACTCAAACCAATATACACTACATTCAAGAATATTCAAAGCTCCACTTAAAATTCATTTCATTAGGAATGCTTTAAAATCTTTTAGACACAACAATTCAACAGTACACAATGGTCTTGCATTATTTAAATTTGTAGTGGAAAGAAGACACCATAAAAGCTACTAACACGCTAATTATACATGCTTCAAAAGCTGCATACAAAAGCAGAATTAACTGGAATTTTAGAACTTAACTGTTTTATAACTATTTGAGTTGCCTGCCTGGACTGTTACGGATCAAATGCATTCTATTATTACTTTAAGTCTTCCCCTTTTCCTCCTCCATTTGTCACATCTTCCCTGGTGAATAATAATTCAAATGTTCTAAAATCCGTACACACACTTCAGTCCCTTTTTGATTGGCATAATAAAAATATTAATACAGTATGGATTTTGGAATTTTTCTTGGGGCCAAACCATCTACCTTTCCTTTTATTCTGTCTGTTCACTGTTACTAATTAATTTTATAAAGCCTTATTAAGCGGTACAAAAACTCCCTGGAAAAGTAGAGGAAAAATCTAATTAAAAAACACAAAGGTTATGTCTTGCATTACTAGCACTGGTCTTTGGAAGCACTAAAGAGATAAGAAAGAATTGAAAGAGAGCCCAATCTCCGCCCCCCAGACCTATCACTGTCAAAATAGATAGCAAACAGAAGTAGTCTTAGGAATCATAACAGGAGATGGGGTTGTAACTATGAAGAGACATTAACTGGACATTGTGTATTGGAAACCCCATGTCCTTTAGTACTGTGCTTGTTAGGACAACGGGGGCATTCTCACTGGCTTAAACTCCGGGTTACAAATCGAATTCAAGGTATAGCGTTCCTATTAGAAACCTAATTAACTCTAGAACAGTTCTAGATTAACCCGCAATCGTTCCCACTAAGATCCGAATCTTAACCCGGGTTTTTATTTAATCCGTGTTAAGGGCTTATATACCAGGTTAAAAAAATAGAAGGGTCGAACCTACAATTTTCCCTTAATTCGGGACAGGAATCGGAGTATTTAAATAGGAACAATCAGCCTCTGAAATCGGGTTAACTGGATGGGAGGAGCAGAGCGCGATGGGCTGGCTCGGGGGAGTCGCTCTTTCTGTCCCCATCTGTCATTGCCATCGCCATCTTTGCTTCCCTCACCCCTTTGTCCGTGGTGGTCTTTCAATAAGAGATAAGGATTATTAATTTTTAATTTTTTTTAATGGTTTACAGGCGCTTAATCTTTTCAACACTTTAAGCGCCTGAAGTCCCGGCCGCTCAAGCGCCTACATCTGTCAAAGGACTCTTAAAGGCTTCCCCCAGTGGATTGCAACCTCGCCTCTGTGTGAGGAGAGCCATTGAACACCATTTGTAACAGAGGAGAGGGTGGATGCACAGCAATCTGGGGGGAAATAGAGCCTTTCCTTCTCTCTTTCCCAAACGGAATCTGGGGAGACATAGGAAACCCTGGATGTGTGGGTGTGTATGTGTGTATTCTACTTCAACCCACTGCCTTCTCCTCCTTGATCCAATTTTCCAACCCTGGGCTTTGGATGCAGAGTCTCTAGCCATTCTTAAACCCACTCCCTTCTCCTCCTTGATCCGATTTTCCAAACACACACACACACACACAAAGAGAGAGAGAGAGAGAGAAAAAGGAGGAGGCTGGGTCCATAAGCCAGCCTGATTCCATGCCCTCCTTTCCCAAGGCATGTCCTCCATTGCTCTCCCCTGTCCAGGAGGACTTCCAAAATGCCCTCTCTCTCCCTTTGCACAGTCCAAAACCACACAATCATTCACGCAGAGTCCATAAGCCAGGCTGCAAAGAGGAGGAGAGAGGCTGGGCCAGGGAGATGTGTGTGTATCCCTTTAAGACGTCTCTCCCAGGGACAGCAAGGCAGCTTGTGTGTGTGTGTTTGCACGCATGTATATATACACATATGAATGTGTGTGTGTGTGTGTGTGTGTGTGTGTGTGCAATAGCTAAAATATACTCCCTTCCATATTAAGACTGGAGTCACTTTAAGAATATCACAAAAAGTCAACATGGGTTTCAGAGAAACAAGTCATGTCAGACAAACCTGATCTCTTTTTTTGATAAAATTACCAGCTTGTTAGATGAAGGAAATGCTGTGGATATAGTCTATCTTGATTTCAGTAAGGCCTTTGACAAAGTTCCCCATGATATCCTTGCAAACAAGTTTATAGAACAGTGATGGTGAACCTATGGCACACGTGCCAGAGATGGCACTCAGAGCCCTCTTTGGGCACACGTGCTGTTGCCCTAGCACAGAGTTTGCCACTGTTTCATACTAGAAAGCTAGAGGGATGTGGCACTTTGCAATAAATAAGTGGGGTCTGGGTTGTGTTTTGGGCACTCGGTGTGTAAAAGGTTCACCATCACTGTTATAGAATGTGGGCTAGACAAGGTAACTGTTACATGGATTTGTAATTGGTTGACTGGCCGAACCCAAAGGGTGCTCAACAATGGCTCCTTTTCATCCTGGAAAGAAGTGACCAGTGGGGTCCCACAGGACTCTGTCCTGGGCCCAGTGGTATTCAACATCTTTATCAATGACTTGGATGACAGAATTGGGGGCATACTCATCAAATTTGCAGATGACACCAAATTAGGGGGAGTAGCTAAAATTCAAAATGACCTGAATAGGCTAGAAAGCTGGGCTAAAGCTAACAAAATAGAATTAAACACAGAGAAATGTAAGGTACTGCACAAATGAAATGCACAGATATAGGATGGGGGACACCTGGCTGAATGAAACTATGTGTGAAAGGGATCTGGGAATCCAAGTAGATCACAAGTTGAACATGATTCAACAGTGTGATGCGGCAGCTAACAAGGCCAATGCAATTTTAGGCTGCATCAATAGAA
>NC_056523.1:312993434-313000152 GCF_019175285.1 Sceloporus undulatus | reverse complement strand
ATGTTCTTTTGTGTGTTGGCTATCTATGAAATGCTAATATGTGCTTATTGCTAACTCAATATAACCTTGTGTTAGCAAATACTTTCTTTCAATATCCAAGCGGTCAGCTTTCACCACTGTAGACTGGAGTGACATACTGGACCCTGCATTAAAAGTTTCTGTCTTCCTGACAATGGTTGAGGACTTTGAGTACCAATAAAGGAAACCATGTTCTGTGTGGCCAGTGAAGAGCAACTAGAACCACCTGAGCTTTTTCTGCCTTCATTTTTCTTAGCACTCTTGGCATTATTGGTAAGGGGGAAAGGCATAAAGCAGTCACTTCAGCCATGGAATTATCAATGTATTGTTGTGCTCTGAATTTATGCTTCCATCTATGAAAGAAATACTTTTTTAATTTGACAATCTTTCCAGATGTGAAGAAAAATGCTTGGAATGAAATGTTAGTCTTACCAAGAATGTTCATTCTGAGATGGCAATTTGAGCAATCCACTACATATGGGTTTGTCCCCACATGCCAACCCAAGAAGGCAAGAGTCAACATCCTTTTTTGCCATCATTACCATTACAATTCCCTTCATTATCTAGCCCTGCTATAATCTCTCTCTTGTCTCCCTGTCATACTTTCATAGTCCTCCCTGTATTATTGCTTTTCTGCCTCACTAGCTGTTTATCAAACTTGTCCTGTATTTACTATGTTTGTAGTATAATTTTAACCTGTTTCGGGGTGGGTGGGTGGATTGCTTAACCTGCCATCTCGAAATGAACATTCATGGAAAGTCTAACTTCTCATTCTCTGGATGGCAGGTGGAGCAATCCACTATTCCACTATTAGCCAGTGCTAATTTATACCTATGCAACTTGTAATCTCTTATGAAAATTGTTGGTTCACTCCAACCTGCTGCCTGACACACATAATGCAACAAAGAGAAGACGGCATATGCAATGCTGGTAACCACAGGCCTTATGGAAGTTGTTGGTTCGCTCCAACATGCTACCTTTGTTATGCAGCAAAATGGAGACGACATATGCAGTGCTTGTAACTATAGGCCTTGTTGAGTGTGGCCACATATTCTGTGGTCTAGGCTTCCCCTCATAGTTATAACAATAGTAAATGCATGCTTTAATCTAATGGTCAACTACGACTGATAATGGTAATACTTGACATTTTAATGTATTCGGTCTTAATCCTTTTAAAAATCAATTCTGCAAAAATTGAAGTACATGTTTCACTTGAACTGATCTAGACCTACCTTTCTTTCATTACACCACGTTCAAAACTTTTACCATGTCTGATTGTATATGTCTTGTGTAGTTTTTCTTCTAGAAGCCATAATTGTATGAATGACCTCCTTGGTATAACCACATATTACTAACTTGTTCCTGTCAATCCCCATACATTCAGTTATAACCAATGCAGGTTTAGATGGTAAACTGGACTTGACTCAGTAAATCTCCTATTTTTAGTAGTGGTATGGAGTGTGCTACTAAAAGACTTAGTAGTAACTAGAAACCACGATCATTGCAGACAATATGGAGCTATAAGCACTACATGTGCTTTCTCACTTTGAATCTTGTTTAAGACCTGCTGCATTATTTAAATTGATGGAAATGCGTAGTGACATTCCTTTGGCCATCTTTGAGATAGTGCGTCATGACCTTCTACACTTCTGATTCTATCTACTGAAAAAAATCTGTTTAATTTGTAGTTCTTTGCTGATGCAAATAGGTTTATTTGAAATGGCCTCAATGTACTTTATAGATCGCAGAACACCTCCGCATTCAAGGACCACCCTCCCGGATGTATTTTGTTGTGGCTTAGGTAGTCCACTTGAATATTCATTTTTGTTGGGGCATGGAAAGATGCAATGTGTCCACCACAACCACCTGCAGAGTTGAACCACGTTGACAGGACGCCAGGAAGAAGGAATCTGAAGAGAATCTTAGTTGCGTAGGCAGACTTCCTCTCATACAGGAATGAATCTCTGGACAACAAGGTTTCTCTCAAGAAGAGGATTCTTTAATCTTTTTTACATAACTATTTACAAAGATTACATTGATTATCAGACATCTGTCTTGGATACTCATCAAGTTACTGCACCAACCAACTGACTATAAACACAACCTCTGAGGCAGCCACATTAACACCAACCATCTCTCTGTCTCTCAGTGACAGTTGAGAACTGACAGTTGACAGTTGCATCAACATTCCAATGATGAACTGTTTAAAATGCTGACACATCTAATTGCCACTAGAGCTGTACATAACTTGCACAACAGCTCCACCTAGTGGCCAGATCCATGTCATTTCCTAACAATTTTTCCTCTGAGATATATAGCTTTTATCAATCTTGGGTGTCTTTTAGCTCACCAAAATAATTTGTTCAATTCCACCATCCAGGGTATTGTTCTCGTTCCTTCTTGGTGACTTATGTAAGCCTAAGCCTGGACTGATACATTGTCAGTCAGAACTTGTACATGTTGTTTCTACAGTAGTGACAAAAAAATTTCAGTACCAACTTTACTGCTTTTAATTCTAGAAATTTCATGTTGTATCTTTTTTCCACTGAAGACCACAGTCTTTCTACAGAGCAGCCTTTCTCAAATAGTGGGGCGGGCCCCCCGGGGGGGGCGCGCGAGGCTCTGTTATGCAGAGGTGTACTTATAACAATTTTATAGACAAATGATACTATTTACAGTCGCGGGGGCGCGCGAAATGTTTTCTTCTTCCTAGGGGGGGGCATGACAGAAAATAATTGAGAAGCACTGCTACAGAGAGACGTTCACAGTATGCTCCCCAACCTAGCAAATTCACATCTGTTGTAACTTCTACAGTATTTGATTTAGAGTTTTTAAGAGCACTCCCTTGTCCAGATTTTTGTCCATCATCAACTCTCTTTTCACATAAAGTGGAATTTTGATTCTGTAGTGCTGTTTCCTTCCAATAACTTTTTGATATGGGAGTAACAGTGTTTGTAAACCTCTAGAATGAAATTGTCCCCATGGGACCAATTGTATTGTCAATATTTTATTTATTTATTTATTTATTTATTTATTTATTTATTTATATCCCGCTCTTTTCCCAGGACTGGGACTCAGAGCGGCTTTACAGCAATTAAAAAACAAACAAACAAACAAACAGAAAGTACAATTAAAACATTTTAAAAATAAATAGATAAATGACATGCATTAAACAGAATGATTAAACTAGTCCAACATTCCTGTCTGTTCTTATAGTGATTACTTAAATGCCTGTTTGAACAGATAGGTCTTCACCTGCCGTCGGAAAGCCATCAAGGAGGGAGCCGTTCTTATCTCCCTGGGCAGGGAGTTCCAGAGTTTAGGGGCAGCCACTGAGAAGGCCCTCTCTCGTGTCCCCACCAAACGTGTTTGTGAAGGTGTTGGGATGGTGAGAAGGGCTTCTCCAGAGGATCTCAGAGTCCGAGCAGGTTCATACCAGGAGAAACGGTCTGCCAAATAATGTGGACCTGAGCCATGTAGGGCTTTGTAGGATATAACCAGTATCTTGAATTGTGCCCGGGAACGAACTGGCAGCCAATGAAGCTGTTTCAACAGAGGTGTTGTATGGGCTCTGTAATCGGCGTCTGTTAACAGCCTGGCAGCAGCTCTTTGAACCAGTTGAATTTTCCGAACACTTTTCAAAGGCAGTCCTATGTAGAGCCCATTACAGTAGTCCAAACGGGATGTAACCAAGGCATGTACCATCGTGGCCAGATCTGGCTTCTCAAGGAACGGGCACAGTTGGCGCACAAGTTTTAAATGTGCGAAAGCACTCCTGGTCACAGCAGAGACCTGGGACTCCAAGTTTAAAGCTGAGTCCAAGATTACCCCTAAACTGCGAACCTGTGTTTTCAGGGGGAGTGTGATTCCATCTAACACAGGCTGGATCCCTATTCCCTGATCTGCCTTCCGACTGACCAGGAGCACCTCTGTCTTGTCTGGATTAAGTTTCAACTTGTTTGCCCTCATCCAGTCCATTACTGAAGACAGGCACTGGTTTAGAACCAGGACTGCCTCCTTGGAGTGAGGTGGGAAGGAGTAGTAGAGTTGAGTGTCATCTGCATATTGATGACATCGCACCCCAAAACTCCGGACAACCTCTCCCAGCGGTTTCATGTATATGTTAAACAGCATAGGGGACAACACAGAACCTTGAGGGACCCCACAGGTCAATGGCCAGGGGGGTCGAACAGGAGTCCCCCAGTACCACCTTCTGAGTTCGCCCCTCCAGGAAGGAACGGAACCATTGTAGAACAGTACCTCCAAGCCCCATCCCAGAGAGGCGGTCTAGAAGGATACCATGATCGATGGTATCAAAAGCTGCTGTAAGGTCCAGAAGAACCAACAGGGACACACTCCCTCTGTCCAGTTCCTTGCGTAGGTCATCCACCAAGGCGATTAAGGCTGTCTCTGTTCCATAGCCAGGTCTGAAACCAGATTGAAATGGATCTAGATAATCCGTTTCATCCAGAAACCCCTTGAGTTGGGAAGCCACCACATGTTCCAGAACCTTGCCCAGAAATGGTAAGTTAGACACTGGCTGATAGTTATTCATTATTGTGGGATCCAATGATGACTTTTTTAATAGAGGCCTCACAACAGCCTCCTTTAGGCAGGATGGAATTCTGCCTTGTTGTAGGGAGGCATTGATTACTTCCTTTACCCACTCAGTCATTCCCCCTCTGGCCTGTTTAATAAGCCAAGAAGGACAAGGGTCCAAGACACATGTAGTGGCTCTTATCTTTCCAAGGATTCTGTCTACATCATCAGGCTGCACAAGTTGAAAAGTATCCATTAACACTGGAACAGTAGGAGCCAAGATAACATCCCCTGACACTATATTAATTGCAGCATCTAATTTGGACCTAATCTGAGTGATTTTATCTGCAAAATGCTGAGCAAATTCTTCACAGCGAACCATTGAGTGGTCTGCATTTTCTACTTGAGGGTGAGTGTGTAAAAGACCCTTGACCACTCGGAAAAGCTCTGCTGACTGGCTCCTTGCAGATGCAATGCTGGTAGCAAAAAATAATTTCTTTGCTGCCCGTATTGCCAAAGAGTAGGCTTTCAAATAGGATCTAGCCCGTATTCGATCAGATACACTCTGAGTCTTCCGCCAACGTCTCTCTAGTTTCCTTCTCATTTGCTTCATCAACATCAAATCCCTAGAGAACCAGGGGGCTGGTTTAGCTCCACTCCGTGAGAGGGGACGCTCAGGAGCGATTGTGTCCACCGCTCTGGCCATTTCCCCATTCCAAAGGTTGGCCAGGGCTTCAACAGAATCACCTGCCAAGGTGACAGGAAACTCCCCAAGAGCCCTCAGGAATCCATCTGGATCCATCAGCCTCCTGGGGCGGACCATCCTAATCAGTCCCCCACCCCTGCAGAGGTTCTGAGTCCCAGTAAGTCTAAACCTGACCAGATAATGATCTGTCCATGATAATGGAACTGTAGAGAGTTCCACCACACCAAGATCATCTTCATCCCACCCAGCACAAAAAACAAGGTCCAGAGTGTGCCCAGCAGCATGAGTAGGGTCAGATACTACTTGGGATAGACCCATAGTTGTCATGGAGTCCATGAAGTCCTGAGCCACACCTGAAAGGGAAGTCCCAGCATGGATGTTGAAGTCCCCTAGCACTAACAGACGTGGAGATTCCAATACCATCCTCGAGACCACTTCAGTCAGTTCAGGAAGGGAGACTGTTGTGCAGCGGGGTGGGCGGTATACCAACAGAATCCCTATTCTGTCTCGGCTACCCAATTTTAAATAAACACATTCAAAACCCGTAGATTGTGTGAGGGGGCATCTGGTCAGGGGGATGGAATCACGATATACAACTGCAACACCACCTCCTCGCCCTCCAGATCTCGCCTGATGTTGCACAGAGAAACCCGGTGGGCAAAGCTGAGATAGATTAACTCCTCCATCCTCATCCAACCAGGTCTCTGTTATACATGCCAGGTCAGCTTGTTCTTCTAGGATCAGGTCCTGAATGGCAGCTGTTTTACCATTCACTGACCTGGCATTGAGCAACAGTAGCTTCAACCCGGTAAGACTATCATCAAGGCTATACATACTATTTAGACTGGGAGACACCTTGGGGATCACTAGTACTCTCTTGAGTTCCCCTCTTCCTTGGTGTTTTAATTGTCTCCTCTCTCCGTATCTACCTCTGCCTTGAATGACTCCAATGGCTGCTCCCTGACTCTCTATATCCCTTCCTCCCTCAGGAAAAAACATGCTTCCTATTGAATTGACAGGAACAGAAAAAGAAAAGGACAGGTAGCAAATAAATCGGGATGTGGTCTGGTGAGTCTCCTGTAGAAGTCCCAGCCTTCTACCTCAGGCAGGCAAGGCAACTGTGCTGGATGAAACAGTGCCTGCTGAGTCAAGGCCCAGTCCTGAAAGAGCTCAGTCCAAAAAGGGAAGCAGAGGTCCAGGCAGCAGGAACAGAAGTTTCTTCTCCCAACAGCCTCTAGATAGAACCTGTGGGTCTCTGTCTCTTCCCAGATGTTGTCTCCTTCCTAGATGTTATCAGGGAAGGCTTGCTCTTCTCTCTCTGTGTTACCACAAGGTACAAGGGATCTAATATAGATGTTGCTGAACAGGGAAGCGTCCCTGGAGAGAAGTGGCTGTTGGTTTCAGTCCCTTGGGCTCAGATGTTGGCGTGCTCTCCCTCTTACTGGGTGATCCAGT
>NC_056523.1:312986092-312993424 GCF_019175285.1 Sceloporus undulatus | reverse complement strand
AGCTGGGACCGGCAAGATGGCTCTTCTCTCCCTCAGAGTCCACAGCAGTGGCAGTTGGGAGGGAGGGAGGTTGCCTCACCAGCAGCTGGGACCGGCAAGATGGCTCTTCTCTCCCTCAGAGTCCACAGCAGTGACAGTTGGGAGGGAGGGAGGTTGCCTCACCAGCAGCTGGGACCGGCAAGATGGCTCTTCTCTCCCTCAGAGTCCACAGCAGTGGCAGTTGGGAGGGAGGGAGGTTGCCTCACCAGCAGCTGGGACCGGCAAGATTAACAGTCCCATTAGTTTTGCTAGCCACATTAAATCTGACGTGTGTGTAAGAAGCAATTTTGCTAGTTCCTGTTTCAATTTCATCTTTCTCTCCTCTGACAAAGTTATGTATCCGCTGTTGGTATTTATTTGAGCTCTTAAATGGATTAAACCATTTGTTAGCGTCATAAGAGGCCGGAAGCCACACCAAAGCTGCACGTGCATCACTGAAACAGCACACCTCTCAAGTGGCCCAAAGCCGCTTCGTTTGGCCTGTCTGTTCGAACTCTATGTTGGGGTTGACTTCGAAACCCCAAAGATAGTTCTTAAGATTTTGTTCTGTAAACATTCCAGATCACAAGCCTTCTGAAATCCTACTTCAAATAGGTTGTAGTTTTTTTCTTGGTAAGTTGCAAAATTGGCAGGACCTGTCCCTCCAGTGGAGGTGTACCAAAATTTAAAAATGTATCCAATAAGCTATTCCACCTCAATTTTGGCAGTATTGATATGAGGGTGCCAGGATGAGGAAGCAGCAAACAATATTCCTAAATAATGGTAGAATTTAACTTGTTCTATTTGATTTTCAGTTGAGTTTGAGTTGACTTGAAGACACATAGGAATGATAAATGTATACCTTGCCATTCACTTTGTTTATTGCCATTAGAGCTGCCATTAGGCCAAAAACCATTCAGGAACTATAATTTCCCATGTTTACCAGCATCAGAAATATACATGCACATTTGTAGGAGTGCATCTAATTTAACAAGGGTCCTGCTGTCAGCCCTCCCTTCCACTGTCAGAAGAGATTACGGCAGATGGCAGCCATGAGGAGCAGGGAGCCCTCTGGGCCTTTTGGGCACACTGACCTTCTTTGAGACAAGTTTCCCAGACACATACAGACATTATAATATAAATATAAACAGTAACACAGAGCACACAGTATACTAAAAGAAAATTAATAAAATGATGCCAGCAAATAATGATGCTTTAAAATTTCAGGACTGACCTTAACCTTCCATCTATCATAGCCACAGAGCCGGGGGCCAGGCTGTGAATATATATACCAGGGGGACTGTTTTCCATAGTGAGACAACAAACGCCAATGCCCAGCCCAACACCGGGTTCTATAATGAAACAAAGAGCAAACATTAAGAACAGTTTAAACAGTTCATTACAATAATCACTAAGGATTCAAGTACCATGGGCCCTTGGTATCTGCTAGGGTTTGGTTCCAGGAAACACACACATGCACCCCATGGATGATCAAACCCTATGAAATACAGTAGTATAGTAAAATGGTGTCCCTTATATAAAATGGCAAAATCAAATTTTGCTGTTTGGCACTTATATTTTAAAAAATATTTTCAAGCAGTGGATGGTTATTATTATTATTATTAACATTTATTTATAGATTGCTCTAAAGTTGCACAGTGCTTTACATAGTAAGGGTCAAATGAAAAAAATTAAAAAGGGGAAAATGGATGTTGAATCTGTAGATTAAAAAAAATCTGTAGATACAGGGCCAACTATATTCCTGAGTTGGAAACCAAGTAGGGATTCACCCAATACCCAGCTCTGGTCAGAGGAAGGAACTAAAGAGGGAAACCAGGGTTGCTAATAGGTAAGAGTAATCCACATGATATTTCTTGTAGAAGGAGGAATTAGGATGTGGAGGCTGAGCACCCCTGAATTATCAAGTAAACTGGACTACTATGACTCTTACATAGTTAAGCTCCCTCAGGAATTATCAGTCGGAAATGTACTAAATCATCACATGCAACCACACAAAAATATGATGGCAGTTATTGTAGTTGAGCCTTCCCATGAATGACAAAGACTGTATGAAATCTATCTTATGCACATTGATTTGGGAGTAAGCTACATTGAACACATGGAAGGGGGTTCTAAGTATATATTGTGCTTGTAAGTGTATTCATATTTAAAGATATTTCAGTGATAACAGATGGTAAAACTAATTTGTTCTCCCACTGACTATACCTGATTCTCTACACTTCAAGCTTTGTTGATACACACTTTTTTTTGCATTTTATTTGTCTATTTATTAGGAACATTATGTGTCTGATCCTGTATCTTGTAACATATCTCCACCCTTTTGCTTCTAAAGTAATGTTGTGTAGGGGAACAGATGTCATGTGAGACTTTATGGACACCTTTGCCTTCACGTAATCTGGTTTTATATGTTTTTCCATTTGTTGTATTTTATTTATTCAATTTTGTAATATTTCATTTATTGTTTTGACATTGCTTTTTGTATTAGTCAGATACTTTCCTGCTTCACTTGGTTGCTATTTTATGCATTCTATGTTTTCATTGTTTTATTTTTTTTTTAAAGTACAGTACCTGTATGTGGGCAAAATGAATAATGACCTGACCGCCAGTGTTGAGCCTTCCTCCCTAAAAAGCTTCCAGGTAATGTTTGCTGCTTGGTTCAACCGACTTAATTCTATGATTCTATGACTACAAGATTCTGTAGCAATATGCCTTGATAGAAATGAATTGCTGTGTTCATCCTTCCTGAATCTGGCTTGGCTTTGATTCACGCTGCCCCAAACTCAGAGCATCTTCACCAGTCAAGAATGGAATGTTTTCCCATAAACAATGTTCCAAAACAGATCATGTTTTTAACATGTCTCTTACAGCTGCTACTAATCTTATAAACTCTACTTTCAGAATTTCTGCCCTAATTTTTCCCATAGAACAAGCATGTTGGAGGTCAATCGGGAATAAAAAAATACACAGAAGTCCATTTAGACATTTGACTTCTTGTTCTTCTCTATTTTCCCTGTATGTTCATAGGCCCCAAAGCAAACTGAAATAATGGAAAACCCATTATAATGTTTTTTTCTTGTCAGCTTCCTATGTAAAACATACAGTTGTTGTTTCCCAACTTTTAATAATTAAATGGACTCGCACTACTCATATGTCAATGTTTTCACTGAGAATTCTTGGCAAGGTTGACTATGGTTATACGGGCATGCACTATAAATTTAAAGCAGATTTTAAACTGTTTTCATTCTCATGTTTGTTTGTAGTAGTTTTTTTAAAACAAAGCATTGGCTTGTAGTTGGTACTTCATAAAAGCAACAGAACCTTTAAAACAGCTTATATCCATAAAATACAACAATCCTATTAATGCACTTCTAAAAGTATAATAACAAAGGCATCCATGAAGAGAGCTTGGCATGTAATGTAGAAAACTGTTTTATTGTGTACTCTGTTTTGTGTGACTAATTTTGACCATGTTCTTGAAACAGTGCTATGATGTCTGCAAGGACAGGAAAAATCCAAAATATATTAATAAAAATAATGAAAAAAGGGGACAGGTCAAAAAACTGATTTTTAATTGGTTTACTAATCTAAATTTATTAACCCTGAAACCAAAATAAACACAATTTTAAAAAGCCTTTTCGCATGCAGCAGATGTTTTGTACTTCTGAATAAGAAGAGAATTCTGAAATGAGTTAGTTTCTTCAGTTGATTTGTTGCAAAATGCATTTTTTCTATTTTGAATGAGTGGATTCACACAATCAGTTCTGGGCTGGCTAGACATGTAGAGGGTTGTGGGAGAATGGAAAACGTCAATGGAATTTTTTTGCCCAGGTTTTTTTTCCAAAAGCCTTTTTGCTTTGGAAAAAAATGATTATGGGAGATTCTCTTTTAGATTGGTGAACAAAATATGTAAGGCATGGTGTTCATACAGTTATTCTCCTGGCATTATTTTTAAAAACTAGGTAGAATCTTAACTTTTAGGTAAGAGTACATACAGCATTTCATATCATTGCAATACCTAGTCTTGTTTTCTTTAGGTCTGCTTGGCACTATGGAGGACTAGAGAAGACAAAATGATTTCCTTTGTTTTACTAATGTTGATAGATTCCTCTATTCTCAATGAGTGTTTTTTTCCTATTCCTCATAAACTGGCAAAATGAAAGGGGTTCAGGTGTTTCTTGTAGCTCTATTTATAACAAACATTATTTTTTAAAATTTAAAAATTCAATTTATAATAATTCTTTGAACACATTGTATATCGAACATGATAATTTTATACAAAACCAAGTTACATATACATTTTATGTCCCTAAAGTTTTTTTTAAAAATGCTAATACTGCATTTTTCCCACTTTTTCCAGAATATTCCATTTTTTTTCTGGGGGGAAAGCCCTCCTTTCCATGACTTCAACGTTTCTGAAAATTTTACATCTCTTTTCACACTGACTTCTATCAACTGGTGCCCACCTGGACCTGGTGGCACATACTCAGTTCGATGCATGACTGCACAAGTACTTTCAGTTGAGTGCTGAAAGGCAATGCATATAGATCTTTTGCATGTCATCAATCTGATTGTGACATCAGTGATACAAAGCAGCAAGAAGACCGCATGAGCAGCATCACAGAAGTCTTGAAAAATGATCTCCCATGGTCTTTTCACTCCACTGACAAATAAAATTTTCTGAGAATATGCTTTTGTACAACTAATTTTGGTAATGCAGTGAACATAGAGGCAGCACCTCAATTTTTAATTCTTTGTTCATAAGATTTTTCTTTTTTTTTCTTTTGAGTTTTTTATGTTTTATTTTATTGTGCAATTGCTCAGCCTCAGAGCTGGGATTTCCACAGAAATTGTGTGTTTTTGTGTGTTTGTGGACGGGGGTCAGTTACGTCTACCTCTATTTCTCCTGCTGCTGCTTCTTCTAGATCTGGTCAAAATTCTCCTGCTTGGATCCCTGTTTCTGTGGCATAGTCATCTTCTTCTAGGTCTTTGGTGGGGTGTGGCCTGCACTGGATGTGGAGACACCCAAAACAGCTTTGGGAGCCAACCAAAGCTACCAAAAATGTGTTCCCACTTGGCAAGTTGTTTCAAAAACAAGAGGACAGGAGCTCATTGGCTGGCAATGGTGCACATTCAGCAAAGATGGACCCTGCTCACAGTTAAATATCTGATTGAGAGTCTGTGACGTGCCCAAACATAACAGTACATTTCATAACATTCATAAGACTTTTCATAGATTCTCTATGATTCTTCTAGCTAGCATCTTCTCATGAGCTTCTGTGACCCTCAACTATGTTTTAATGGGTAGTATCAAGTTTCTTCAAACCTTTATTGAGAGTGACATCCATGACGATCCTATCCTTTGGTCCAGGCCCTTTGCGACTGGAGGCAGAAACATCTCCATCTTCAATGGCAGGTAAAGAAGCTCCTCCACTGGTACTGGAGCTTGGATTGAAGGACCGACTCAGTAATGTACGAGCTGGAGTAAGGCTTGGGCTTCGAAGTCTGGTTCGTACCGTGAGAGTCACTACACCTTTCCTGAGTTGCTAAAAAAGCAACAGAACAGTTTGTTATGTTAAACAATGGATTTGATGGATTTTCCATACATTTAAATGGTGCAATTATGTATAATATGGAATGGGATTGAGCTCATGGTACAATATTGCCCATTTTTAATGAGCAAAAGTTGATTTCCTTCTGCAAAATATATTAATTTCCTCCTGCAATAATAATCTTCAAGAGATCACATATGCAAAATAACAACATCTGACAACTCAAACCCCACATATATACATGGCATACATGCACTGTGCCCATACCAACTTATGCACAGAGGAGCAAACATATCCTTCCTTGCACTGGCATTTATTTGGCTGGCAGCTATGAAGACCAACTCCAAAAAGGTAGCCACCACAGGGAGCTATTTTGAACCCAGCTTTGTCTATCTTTCAAATTTATGACAACCTGATCATGTATGATCAGTTATATTAAGGCTCTATAAAATAAGATAAATAATTCTGATTCACAAAACAGTGAACACTTGCAACATAAACATACAGAAGGCCACAACAGTTGTGTCTGTATTATGAGTAGTCCACTAGTTTGTGATCTCTAGTATCTCTGGGAAGCCCTGTCTGCAATTTACTTACCTTAAATGTTTTAATGGCCTCCTGATGGGTTAGACCTTGTAAGGATTCTCCATTAACTTCCAGAAGTTCATCACCTAGTTATCAAAAATGCATATCAATATTTAGAGAGAAGATAAAGTGTTTTTCTCAAGAACATAAGCAATCTTAAGCTTCCTCAGTTTCATTTCTCTTTCAGTGCCATGAAAAATATAATATAAATGGTAAAGATCATTATAAGCAAGTACTCTGAGCAAACTATAAACACAGCAAGAGCATCATCTGGAAACATTCTACCACTGCTACTACTCATACTATTGTTCTTATTGTTACTATTGCTACTATTATTTAATAATGTTTATACATGAAGTGGTGTACAATCAGATGTTGCATCAGTCCACAAAAGCTTATCCTAGATTTTTTTTTCAGTTAGCGTCTGGTTCTAGAAGCTTCCTTTATCTTATTTGGATTATAACTCTTGGAATCCTACACGCATTCCAAGTTCTGCCAAAGCTTCTCTCAGTTCTTGAGCTTGGTTTTGCAAGCAGTTGGGCTTGTAGAAATTTGCTCACAGTTACAATACCTTCTTTCAATCTGCCATCAGCAGCTGCAGCTCCATTTGGAAAAATCGTCTTCACGAAAATACCCATGCGCCCTCGGGCAGAATCTTGCCCTCCCACAATGCTGAATCCAAGACCCTGACACAATACAGGGGAGAAGGGAAAACAAAATGGCTATATGATGATATAGATTATAATAATGCTACCATTTATTCACAGAGGGTTAGCAGATCAAGTATCCAGTATGAAGTCTGCAACCTGGGCTTGAAAACATACAACTAGTTCTTTAAAACTACCATATATACTCATGTATAACTCGAGGGCAGTTTTGGGGGCCAAAATCATGGATTTTGATATGACCTGTGGATAATTCGAGGGTCAAACACTGGAGCATGTTACAAAAGATCTAAAGGGGGAAACAAAGCACCACTTCCCTCCCTATATCTCCCTCTCTGGGCCTCTCCCAAGGGCCACAGTCTCGGCATGGAAAGGGGGAAACAACCCTCGTCATGCACGCGCGCACACACACTCTTCCCCTTACCTCATTCTCTGGCTGGTGCAAAGAAACAATCCACTACATAATGGGATGTACCCACACCATTTAGATGTCC
>NC_056523.1:312971462-312985992 GCF_019175285.1 Sceloporus undulatus | reverse complement strand
GTTTCAAGATGTTTTTCTTTACTTACAGAAGGTTTACTTTACCTGGCTGTTTCATTTCACACATGCATATTTGGATAAAATGTTTTCAGAAAGTTTACATGTGGAATGATTCTCTTCTTTTTCGTGATACAGAAGCCTATCGCTATTCTTTCCATGTTATTTCTCTCACACCAAATTTACTGTTAAAAAAGTAAAAAAAAAAAAAAGGAACACATCAATTTTGTGAACTGAGGTGTATCTGTATCCTGCTACCACCATCTCAAAAGTGCTGGATGGATACAGGGTTCCCAAAAGCTGCACACTATTTCCTGAGCTCCACCTGTAAAAACAAAAACAAAACATGGCAGAAGGAGCCATTCCTATTAATTCTAAACATAAAATATATATGAGAGTCAATTTCATTTCCATTCATCGTTCCCACAACAGGACCAATATATTCAAAGATTTCTAAAGGATACATGTGCAGAGGTGCCACTCTGCTGAAGCAGATTAAAAGCAAACTATGCTTTAAGCAACACTGAGTTCCCAGATGTTATTTGACTATAATTTCCATCCTCTCTGATCACTGACCATGCTGGTTGGAAATTAGAGATGGGGGATGTAATCTAACAACAAGTGGGGATTTAAGGTTGGAAAATGTTTGAAAGCATAACTGCTGGGGGATTCTGGGAAAAGTAATCCTCAAAAGCTATGTTTCCATGATTTACATTTTAGCACTAGAATAGATTAGAAGCAGAAGAAGCTTTTAAAAAAACTATAAGAAATAAGCAACCAATTCTGAACAAGTTTTCTCTTTGACTCTTCAATTTCTCCATTACATTACCAGAACAACCTGGGTAGCAGTCTTGCTACTAATTCCACTGTTGCAGTAGCCATGGTCTTACTCAGTTTCCCTTAGCTACAATACTATCACGATACCATATGTGTGGCATTCTCATACAAGTCCTCTTCCCCTTTAGCCCATACATATAAAGTACAAAAATGTAAAACCTGCAGTTCTGGGTATGTTACCAAAGGAAACAGTTTTACTTAAAATCTTGTTTTTGCCAACATATTTTCAAAGTATCTGGAGTGAAGTCAAACCACAGTGGCTCTCAGTTGTGTTTCCTTTTACTATTTCCCCAGGTACTCCCAGCACAGCACTCTGTAACTGGATATTCTTTGAGGGATTTTTTAAAACTGCAAAAGACGGTTTGTAGCTTTAAGAATTACCCCAGGGGGCCTTAAGACATGAATACAAGAGCAGGCAGCTGCCAATCCTGAAATCACTGTGACTGCAAGTTGTTCCCAGAAGCAGGAAACTAACACAACCTGATGCATTAAGTACCGTCATGACATAAAACACATTATTCGAAGGTACTTTGTCTCACTTGCTGCTTTATCAAATATACCTTATTAAGGATTACTCTAAGACATTTTTTTCACTGTACATCTCTTTGGGTACGTTGGAAAAACTTGATCTAAATGTGATGAATCAACTCAGCAAAAACAATGGAATACTTTAAAATAAAGTGCTAAAGGAACACCTCTCATATAGTTAGGCTTAGTGCAGTGGATCATGTTATGAAATGTCAGTAGAATTTCTTCATAAGTCCTTTTTCCCCCCACCAACGTGCCTGAGACCAATATTGTATTTGCACATATTGCTTACAACTGTTTATTTCATTTCTGAAAATTTGCCAGGTATCAGCAGTTAATGGTTAAGTGATCAGAACTAGTCCTCAGACCACCACTTTGAGTAACAGATTCACAGAATACAGCTGCCAAGATGCAGGAATCAGATACATTTTCTCTTTCTATTGGGAGTCTTCCACAGTCTGTGTGCAGTCTATTATTATTTTTTTCAAAAAAAATAAATACTCTCAAGCCATTTGTGGTCTCGCCAATGTGATCTCCAGAAGACACATTTCTCATTATGAATTTTAGGATCCTAACATGAAAACTGTTGCTCCGGCATTAAGAAATTTTTCATTGCTTCTCTCATTGCTAGTGAAATGTTCCCCATTAAAGGAAGGTGGGTGTAAAACTAGACTGAGGGCGAGGAAACAATCTCTTTTTGATTTTCTGGGTTCACAGTAGGCAATGGCCTTTCCATTTTTAACAGTTTGTTTAGTGAACTATTCAGTTCGCATAAAGACTAAACTAAACATTATACTCAAATATGTACAATGAAACTGATGTTCTAACTTTTTTTTTTAAAAAAAGTCACATTGATAGAGGGGTGATTCACAGTATCAATACAGTAGAGAAATGGGGCTGCCCCGACTTACCAGGGCCAGCCTAGTTGCTGCCGGGGGGGGGGGCTGCTTCTGCCGGGGCCTGGTAGGCCCACTTGGGCTCCCAGCATGCCTTTCCAGGGTCAGGCGGGCCTGCCATTCGCTGTTTTGGAGGATTGGCTGCCACAGTTTCCCAGGCACAGCCGATTGGTTCAGGGGGCCGGGTAGGTGATGCCTCCTCCTTTTCCCAGCCCCTTATTGGTAATTAGGCCTATATAAGGCCACGTGGCATCCTGCCTGGGCACCATTCTTGCGTGACTCTCCCACCCTCCCTCGGTTCAGGGTGCTGTATTGTCACAACTTTATGAGGGCAGTTGCATAGGTTCTGGATCTGGTGGGTGGTTTTCAGGGCTGCATAGCACTGGATCAGGAGTCCTTCAGGACCTGGGAGCGCTGAGGGCATGTGTTGTGGCCATTGCGGGGGCCACATTGATTCAACATCTCCCAGTGATTAGGGGCTCAACTGCGAACATGCCATCAATCGGTTGCATGTCTTGAGAGGGCGTTTTCGTTGCCCCTATGTCAAATCTAATTTTTTATATACAGTGGTACCTCGGGATACGAAATACCCAGGTTACGAAATTTCCGGGATACGAAAAATCCCCATTGGAAATAATTGTTCCGGGTTACGAATGTTTTTCGGGTTACGAAAAAAATTTTTGGTGCTTTTCGGCGCTTTTTCGCACGAAACGCGGCTTTTCCCCATTAGCGCCTATGGCAATTCGGCTTACGAAGGCTTTTCGGGTTACGAAAGCGGGCGCGGAACGAATTAATTTCGTAACCCGAGGGAGCAGTGTATATAAAATTACCAGGTTGTTAGATGAAGGGAATGCTGTGGATATAGTATATGTTGATTTCAGTAAGGCTTTTGACAGAGTTCCCCATGACATTCTTGCAAACAAGCTAGTGAAATGTGGGCTAGACAAAGTAACTGGTACATGGATTTCTAATTAGTTGACTGGCTGAACCCAAAAATGCTCAATAATGGCTCCTTTTCATCCTGGAGAGAAGTGACCAGTGGAGTCCCACAGGGCTCTGTCCTGGGCCTAGTGCTATTCAACATCTTTATCAATGACTTGGATGATAAAATTGGGAGCATACTTATCAAATTTGCAGATGACACCAAATTATGAGGAGTAGCTAACACCTCAGAGGACATGATCAAAATTCCAAATGACCTGAATAAACTAGAAAGTTGGGCCACAGCTAACAAAATGAACTTCAACAGGGAGAAATGTAAGGTACTGCACTTAGAGCGGAAAAATGAAATGCACAGATATAGGATGGGTGACATCTGGCTGAACTACGTGTGAAAGGGATCTTGGGAGTCCAAGCAGACCACAAGTTGAACATGAGTCAACAGTGCAAGATAAGCCCGTGGTTCTGACATATTAGTAGAACCAACTTGAGAGTCACAGACCTACAAGCCAAGGCTATTATAGCTAGTCTGCGAGTACCCCTGATGTCATTAGTCTCTCCTCCACACCAAATACTACAACACAGCACAAACTTCTTCAGACCCACACTTATTCCACAGCTACAAAGCAAGAGCATATTACCACCCACCCCACCCTCCACCACCCCTCCACATTTATCTCCTTAGTTTCCCCTCCTCAGAGCTTTTCTCCCCCCTTCCCCCGGCAATTTGTAACTAGTAAGTTTTCCTCATGACTGATCTCTCCCCCACCAAGTTTTTTGTGGGTTTTCAGGCTATTGGTCATGTTCTAGAGTTTCTTCCTGAACATTTCCCCAAGCCTCATCGTGGCATGGCATATCTTCAGAGAATGTCTACCTGGACAAGGACTTGGTATAATCATTTGTGACCTGGCAAATAATAAACCATATGTACCTTTCCAGGCAGCCAAAGAGGCCAGCCTCACAGATATGCCTGGCGAAAACGTTTTAGGAAGAAACCACTCTTCTAGAATATGGCCACCATAGCCTAAAAACCCTCAAAAAAAAACTATAGATGTATGTCCATTGACCATGAAAACCTTCGTCTCCCCCTCAGCACTACATATTTTCCTATAAGCAACCACATTGCCACACTTTTCATTCTGGTTCCCAGCACCTATGCAATTCCATATCCACATCAGTCATCAGTCCTCCACATATTTTCTACATATGAAGTGCAGATTTTGTCTTATAAAAAAAAAACATCCGTGCCCACACCTTCTCCCATTTATTGAATTTAGGATTGCTTTGGATAAGGGACTGTTCATCTCCAAACAAACAATTGCCATTTTCACATTGTTCATACTTCCCTCCTGCAAGAATAGCACTTTCCTCGGACATCTGTTCCTCCCCTTCCTGACTTATACAGTTTCAAACTGACTCGAAAAACAGTCTCCCCAAGCTCCTTGTTGCAACTGTTCATTCCTCACCCGTCCTTTGCAATACCCATGCTCACCCCGGAGAGTCCTTTGGGAAAATCACGTTAACCCATTCTTCCAAGATGCACTGAAAATCATCTAATCACAAATACAAGATAAAGATTGCAGTGCCATTTCAATTTGCTTGTCCATGGTATCTCAACAACCCTGAATTTGCTCTGCTCTTTCGTACTTTCCAGGACACCAATTACTGCAGACTCACCCTGAGAGCTCTTAGTTCTTCACCAAGCTAACAAAACCCAGTTTCATAGTATCTAGCCATGGCAGTAAATAAAACAACAGACTTCTAGTGCATAAACTGCAATAGTGACAAAAGATCCTGAAAATAACTTTTCTCCCAAAGTGCAAATCCTAACTTTTCATTTGTCTACCAACAAAATTTCTCTACATTTTCTTCCACCACACTCCGCTCTATAGTCCAGGATTCCACAACAACATTGATTAAGAGGGCTTTAAAGCATTCCCACATGACTTGCCAAAATGTTTTTTCAAAAGGTCCATGACTTTTATCTGGTAATGCAGACAACTAAGAGAAACATTCCACTGTCCATCCCAGCATTCTTCTTAGTATATCTGAGACCTACTGAAACCTATGAGAGATTATGAAATGGACTATCAATCCTGTCCATCATAATATTCAAAGCTTCTCCAACCAGCTTCTCTACTAATCTGCTAGCCTTTTTGCAAAGTAAGATACATCATTTGCAGATCTTTGCTGTCGTGGAAAAGAATACCCCTAGAAACCATAAAAAGTTATCATCTATTCCACATATACACCCAACACCCCCAAGTTCAATTTACTTGCACCATTATTTCTACGGATTTTTTAACTACTTCCCCAACCCAATTCATGCTGGTCACTAGCAAATACTGCTCTGCTCCCAACTATAGACCTCTACTTCACTCAAACAATTTCTTTCCTTTCAAATTCTTTTTTTTAATAATTAGGAAAACCAAAAATAAGTTCAGATAGGACCAAGATCTGTAGTAGGTGGATCGATCTATGCACTCCCAGAACATCCAAAAATTCTTCCAAACCATTATTGCTTGCCCAAGCGTTTTAGAGTAGCATTTCCGCACCAACTGTTGGCCCTTCTTGAAGCTATTCATCATCAAAATTACCTTCTTTAAACCATTACAAACTGTAGGCGTGAACCATTCCTATGAACAGGGACAATTTCGACCACATGGTTCCATGCCACTCAAAGCCTTCCCATTTAGATTACTGCAATTGTTCATGTTGAAAAAATGGTGTTAAAGATTCCACATTTATGCAAACACCCCCAGCGACCTGAACTGTCAAACGCACACATACAGAACAAATCTCCCAAAACACTTGTTTTAAGGCCATAGCAAGGTTTGACCAATAGGTTTGATCAACATCATGCTGTTGATGTGACCTTTAAGACTTACACTAGCCTAAAAGAGTTCCTCTATCTAGCAATCAATCTTCATAATCATTAAAGATAGGCAGTGTTGGTCGGATTCTTCTGTGACCCATCACATTAGACAAGGAAAGGCACATGTGCCTTAAGGGCGTGATTATTGGACACACCTTCCCTTTATATGACCTCATTTCGAATCTTTGATACATGGTAGGTAAACATACATATACACATAAACTTCCTTTTCCACTTCCAAATATCCTTTGAATATCTTCCAGAGCCTCCTAACAAAAAATCTATCTAGACCATTTTAATAAATGCTATTCAAACCAAAGAAACATCAGAAGTGTCCCAGAACTATACATCTTTATAATATTAACTTCAGTTAGACAACCATCAAGCAATGGAATTCCACAGTGTTAGGAAATTCCCAACTTCAATTATGGGTTTCCTACAAGCCAGTGTGAGATGAAGAAAGTCTGTTTCATGGATTTCCCCTGATGATGTCTCCAACTGTATACAAGAAAACATTTTGAAACCATTAAAATCAACCTATACAAGTCGAAGGCTTTCATGGCCAGCATCCATAGTTTTTTTGGTTTTTTGGCTATGTGGCCATGTTCTAAATTTAGCAGTATTCTTCCTGACTTTCGCCAGCATCTTCCGATGCCAGCCACAGATGCGGGCGAAACGTCAGAAGAAACTCTGCTAGAACTGGCCACAAGCCAAAAAAAACCACAAAAAAATTAAATTCCAACCTTCTTTCTATCTGACGAGATTTTCCCCCCATTAGACAAATGCTTTAGGCTAACACCAAACATTTGAAAAAAGCTAGCATACTCCTGAATGTCAAACTAATATGGCCCTTTTGCTTTTAATAGTGACCTCTCGCTCTATTTCTACCAGGTTCATTGCCATGTTTTCCAGTTCCTTGCATTTTTGTCTAGGCAACATCTAGTATCCATATCTTTCACAACTGTTATTTTCCTTGGATTTGTAATTTCCTGGCTGGTTGACTTTACATCCTTTTTTAAAAAACAAAGGATAACTCCAATAACATTCTAATTACCAGTCAAATCATTCTCAACCACAATTTTTAAGTAAACTTTAACATGCAAACCAAACAAACCAGATCTTCAGGTGGTGGACAATTGGATAAAAGCACACATATTTACAACACCAGTCTCACCCCACTTCGCTTCGACCAGCAATTTCACCTCTACATAAAGTGTTGCACATCTGTTTCAACCTACGCACAGTGTTTTTTTCCCTTCTAGGTTCTATGTACTGTGGTTTTAACTAGACGAAACAGTCACTGAGGATTCTTCCCTCCCATGGTTTGCCAACACCAATAACATCAGACCCTGAATTATTTAACATAAGCTATGACCATAAAGAACATGAAATACACAGACAGAAAGTTTTGTGTGTGTCCTCCAAAATACTACATAAACAAAATCCACTTATTATATCTATTAAACAATCATCCTCATGCACACAACTTAATCACTAACACATATTTTCTTATTTTTACACATCCTAGGGCATATTTTGCTGTCAGACTTATAATGCAATCACTGTGACGACAAAAGCTTCAATACCTATAATTTAAACACTTTCCTGTGAGTAAGTTGCCCTTGAAAATCCAGTTACTTTTGTTGAAGTAAAGAGTGTTGTTTCAAAAAACTGAACATAGATTTGCATAGTGTTGTGGCTAAACTGGTCCAGTACATATCCAGGTTCAATTAGATTGCTTCTCTCCAAATGATAAGAGTCAGCTCCAGTGATGCGGACAAATTTATTTGCTTCAGAGAACCAAAACAGCAAGAACTTGCCCCAAATTCCATAACTCTTCTGCTGATGACGTCACTAATGACCCTTGTACTGCTTTTAAAAAGTGCATGTTATTCACTATGTAGTTTCTTATTTAGAGTCATTACTAAATACAGAATAATAATAATTTTTTATTTCTATCCCGACTTTTCCGCATGATCAAAGCGGCATACAATAAAATTCTTAATACAAATATACAAACATAACAATAAAACCATTCATATATAATAAAAAACTCATTACATGGCCAGTAACCTATGCGTTACGAAACAGTCCAAAATGAATTACAATAGGTCCTTTACCAATATAGAGGAAAGCATCATTAATCACCATCTCATTATGGTGACTAGCTTGGTGAAGCAAAAAAAGGTCGTTAAGTGTTCATTTGAAAAGATCCAGGGCCAGTGGAGTATGGTTTAACGTGAGAACACGTCTGGAAAGTTTGTTCCACATTTTTGGGCCGAGATGGAAAGGCCTCCCTTGCAGGTCCCACATCATATTGCACATTTGGGACCTTCAAACACCTATCTTCCCGGCTGACCTGATTGTTGCAGGACGGATTATATGGGAGAGGCGGTCCGCCAAGTACCCTCGGGCCCAAAGCCATTTAGGGCTTTATATCGTTACTATAAATTACCAACACCTTGTATTGGACTCGAAGTGAATAGGCAAACCAGTGGAGATCATTTCCAAGATAGGTTTATGTGGTCTGCCCTGGAAATACATCCACGAACCAATCTGGCAGCCATTTCTGCACTAATTGAAGCTTCCGGCTTTGTACAACTGGTTGCCCACATGTAGTAGCGCATTAACAGAAAAATCCAATCGAGAAGTTAACCAATAGGTGTACTAACCGTTCAAGGTCTCCATCTTGTCCCAGGTAAGGGTCACAAGCTGGCCGTAATCCACCGAAGCTGTTAACAATGCTTCTGACACATCGCATCCACTTGTGGGATTGTCCATTGCACAAAACAACGAATCAAGAACACTACCCAAGCTGCGAACTGAGTTCCTTCAGAGAGCGTTACCCCATTCAGAGCCGGCAGGTGCGACAAACTTTCACTAACCCGGAACCCGGGGAACCTTATCACTAGTACTTCCGTTTTCTTTTGGATTCAGACTTATTTTGTTTTTCCCTAACTCCAGCCATTACCAAGACTCCAAGCTTCCCTTCTTTCAAAATTGGTGAATCAAGAAATGACAAATCCCCCAGAGTTTCACTAAAAGGTTACAAACCAAAAATCAGATAAAATCTCTTTAGGCTGCACTCACACTACACAAAATAATCCCAGTTGAACACACTTAACTGGCATGGGCTAATCCTCCTTTCCCACCATCCGGGAAGAAGTGTAACTGTACCAAGAAGCCACAGCAATGATATGTGGTGGCTTGTGGAGATGCAAGCTGGTTAAATCAATTTGTCTCAACCCATACAAATGCTTCTAGATATGTTGTATATAAACCCCATCAGTCTTGTTCAGTTTGGGTTATGGGAGATAATGACTGAGATCTGACATCACTTCAGCGTAGTGTAAATATTGGGAAGATGGAATTATGTTACACAAACCCTATACTGAATACCATCATAGTGCAATGTATATGGATCAGTAGTCCATGAGCATGCCTAACAACCTACTATGTGACTCTAAAGCTCAATGTTCAGAGGCAATGCCTTAAGACAATACACATTGATGTATTACTCTGTGCTATTATTAATGTGCTACTGCATACACAATGGCCCTGCATGTACTTATGCCTCTCTCAGCTGGATATGAACATTATGAATTGTCCAAGGAAATAACTTCTCTTACATAGCATGCCTCATGTCCACATAAATCACTAACAAGATGCTGACCTTATTTCAATTCATCTGGAGAGAACTAGGCTGAAGAAGGCTAGTTTAAGTAATCAAACATTCTGGGACCAGGTTGGGGTTCAAGTGGTGGAGTCCAAAGATGACTCCAAAACAAAAGCATTCCCAACAGCAAAAAAGCTAGCAATACTGGTCTAGAGCTGCTGCTCTAGAATGCTGCTACAATTTTGGGGTGTGCCAGAGTGTGCCAAGTTCTTTCTTCTGCTGCCCCCTGATATTCTGGAAACCTGTAGAGCACAATTTATACTGCACTGCAAAGTCTGTTGCCAATTTTTAATTTGGTTTTCATAAATAACTGTGTGTGCTCAGGACACAAAATCAGTTACTTGATTTTTCTCTTTTGGCTGTGAGCTTTCTTCAGATCTTGCCAGTTTTAGGGGAAAGAGTAACAAAATAGGGTAAATGGCAACTCTTGTCTATACCCACGTTTGGTATGTAGTGCTTACCACTGGACCACTTTAGCCCTGCAGCTGGGAAACAGGGCAGGCAGACCACATCAACAGCCCCTGTCACAGGAATTACACAAGCATGTTCCACATTAGTGCATTTTGTTGAGATTTCTGTCAAAATGTTTCTAGCAAGGGGCCTTATGATTACCATGCGGGTGGGAGGTGGGGGTGGAAAGCTTTGCAACAGAAGAATTCCTGGCATGAGCATTAGTGCCAATTTGCAGTTCTTGCAGGCCAAAGTTCTGATCCTGGAAGTGGAAAAAGTCTGTTCTTGGTGCCCTCCTCTCTGCTCTTTCACCTATTCCTCCAGTATCAACCAGACCTTCCTATGGAAAAATGCTATTCCCTTTGCCAGCAGAACAATATAAGTTCACAGAATGTTTCCACATCCTTACTTTTTAGATTCTAGAGTATAGGTCAATCATTTCCCCACCAAGCAGGCACACAGACAAAAAAAAAAATGTTTACATAAAGTGGCAGTGGGGATCTTGATGAAATATTCTTGTCCTGGTATCTTTCTTTTCATTTATTTCTTAACTTTGCAAGGGAGTGAGACAGCAGATACTGAAATGTGTGGTCTCTTTCCTTACCTGGGACATTTCTAGAATTTTGTCTTTAAAGCAACTGTGAAGTCTGTAGCCCCACCCTTTCTAGGATAGCCATTAAGAGTTCACGTCTTGCTTTGCTGCGCGAGGGAGCCGCAGTGGACAAACCGTGCAGCTCCCTCATGCAGCAAAAAGGACCTGCAAAAAATGGGTCCTTCTTGTGGCACCATAAAGACGTCACAGTGTGCCAATGGCGCACTCGTGACATCCTTATGATGCTGGAACATGCAGATGCTAAGCGTCCGTTGTGTCAAAATGGCGGTGCCCGTGTAGACAGGGCACCGCTATTTTGCCGCCGCCAGTACGTACTAGGCTAACCCTAGTACGTACTAGGGTTAGGGAGCGTCTAAATGGTGCGCACTCCCTAACCCTACTGCCGCCACCACCATTCTACATTTTCTGGTCTGTATCCTGCCTATATGTACTGGTTGGGTATCCCTTATCTGGAATTGCAACATCCAAAATTGTTCGCATGGCTTGTTGAGATAGTGACACCTTTGCTTTCTAATGGTTCGGTGTACACAAACTTTGTTTCATGCAGAAAATTATTTTAAAATATTATGTATAAAATTACCACTATTATGATTATCTGCCCTGGACGATGAACCAGTTTGCTATGGCCTCATCAGTTACTCCTCCTTCTGGACAGCAGCTGTAAAGTAACTCAGCCTCAGCTTCAAAGTTAAATATAGGTCCAAGCTTGATCCTGGCTGTAACTGTGCCCCACCCCTATTATATATGTAACCTTGAAGTGGGACTACACACTGTGACAAGGATCAAGGGAAAGAATTTGAGAAGAGAAAGAAAGAACTGGGAAACCTTCTAGTTTATTAAAACATTCTGGATCAACAATTTCCTGAATATCCACAGGCCATATAGCCCAGTGTTCTGACATATTTAGTAGAACCAAATTGGAGAGTCAAGCCTACAGAGCCAAGGCTATTATAGCTAGTCTGCGAGTACCCCTGATGTCATTAGTCTCTCCTACACCAATACTACAACAAGTTCACAAACTTCTTCAGGCCAACAATATCCTACAGCTACAAGAGCAAGAGCATTTACCATTTCATTCAGATTTGGGTGGCAATGTGTAACTAGTAAGTTTCCTCATGATTGACTCTTCCCCCAGAGTTTTTTGTGGGTTTTTCAGGCTATGTGGTCATGTTCTAGAGTTTCTTCCTGACATTTCTCAGCATCTGTGGCTGGCATCTTCAGAGAATGCTTGCCTGGAAAGGACTTGGGTATATATATTGTGTGACCTGGAAATATATAACCAAGTCCTTTCCAGGCAAGCAAAGATGCCAGCCACAGATGCTGGCGAAACGTTAGGAAGAAACTCTTCTAGAATATGGCCACATAGCCTGAAAAACCCTCAAAAATACTATAGATGCTGGCCATGAAAGCCTTCGTCTTCCCCCAGACTTTACATATTTCCTATAAGAGACCCACATTGCCACACTTTTCATTCTGGTTCCCAGCACCTATGCATATTCCATAGTCATCAGTCCCGTCCACAGTCTCTACAGTAGGAAGTGAGATTGTGTCTTATAAAAAGCATCCGTGCCACATCTGCTCCTCATGTTATTGGAATTTAGGATTGGCTTTGGGTACAAGGGACTGTTCATCTCCAAACAACTAATTGCCATTTTCCATTTGTTCATCTTCCTCTTGCAGGAATAGACTTGTCTCGGACCTTGTCCTCCTTTCCTGACTTATACAGTTTTCAAACTGACTGAAATACAGTCTCCAGCTCCTGTTGCAATGTTCATTCTCACCCGTCTTTGCAATACCCATGCTCACCCAGAGAGTCTTGGGAAATCACGTTAACCATTCTTCCAAGGATGCACTGAAAATCTCTATCAAATACAAGACAAAGATTGCAGTTGCCAGTTGCAATTGCTGTCATGGTCTCAACAACCCTGATTTGCTCTGCTTCTTGTACTTTCCAGGAACCAATACTGAGAGCTCACCCTGAGAGCTCTAGTGCTTCACCAAGCTACAAAACCCAGGTTTTCATAGGATATAGCCATGGCAGTAAAAAACAGAATTCTAGTGCTATAACTGCATAGTGAAAATGAGTTCCTGATATAACTTTTCTCCCTAAAGTGAAATCCTACTTTCATTTGTTACCAAAAAAATTTCTCTATATTTTTCTTTCACCACACTCTGCTCTAGAGTCCAGGATTCCCACTTTGGATGTGAAGAGGGCTTTAGCATTCTCCACTGACTGTGCAAAATGTTTTTAAAATGGTCCATGACTTTTTATCTGGTATGCAGAAACTAAGAGAAGACTTCCACTGTCATCCCAGCATTCTTCTTAGTGTATATCTGAGACTATGAGACTATGAGATTATGAATGAGATTATAATCCTGTTCATCATAATATCAGAAGCTGCTCCACCAGCTTCTCTACATCTGCTGCCTTTTTGCCAAGAGTATCATCATTTGAGATCTGCTGTGCTGTGGAAAAGGGAATACCCTAGAAACATAAAAGTTATATGCTATTCCACATATACACCCCCAAGTTCAATGTACTTGGCACATTATTTCTCAGGTTTTTTAACTCTTCCCCAAAAATTCTGATGCTTGGTCACTGAAATACTGCTCTGCTCCAACTATGACCTCTTACTCATTCAACAATTTCTTTCCTTTCAAATTCTTTTTAATGTTAGGAAACAAGAAATAGTCAGATGGACCAAGATCTGGTGAGTAGAGTGGATAGTCTATGCACTCAGACCTCAAATTCTTCCAAACATCTATTGTCTTGCCAGCGTTAGAGTAGCATTTTGCACCAACTGTTTGGCCCTTCTGAAGATAGTCAGTCATCAAAATACCTTCTTTTTACCATAAAACTGTGGCTGTGACCTTTCCTATTGAACAGGGACAATCTGGCCACATTGGTTCATGCACTCATAGCTTCCCATTTAGATTACTGCAATGTGTTCTGTTTGGAATGGCTGTTGAAGATCACATTTATGCAAAATGCCACAGCTAGACTGCTGTCAAGAGCACCATACAGAAATCTCCCAACACTGGTTTTAAAGGCATAGCAATGGTTGCCAATATGCTTTTGATTCAACATCATGCTGTTGATGGTGACCTTTAAGACATTAAATAGCCTAAAAGAGTTCCTCTATCTAGCAATATCTTCATGATCATTAAGATAGGCAGTGGTGGTGGACTTCTTCTGTGACCCATCACATGTAGACAAGGGAAAGGACATTGTTGCCTGTAGGGCTGTGATTATGGAACACCTTCCCTTTATTTATTGTACCTCATTCTGAGATCTGTTGATACATGGTAGGTAAGAAATACATATACACATAAATTTCTTTTACTTCCAAATATCCTTTGATGTATCTTCCAGAGCCTTCCTACAAAA
This sequence comes from Sceloporus undulatus, assembly GCF_019175285.1. Classification (NCBI taxonomy): domain Eukaryota; kingdom Metazoa; phylum Chordata; class Lepidosauria; order Squamata; family Phrynosomatidae; genus Sceloporus; species Sceloporus undulatus. The sequence goes on along the minus strand of NC_056523.1, from coordinate 312,971,796 downwards.
ATCTATCTAGACCAGTTTTAATGCTTTCAGAACCAAAGAAAATAGAAGTGTCAGAATAAACTTTTATAATATTATAAGTTAGACACCAGCAATGAATTTCACAGTGTTAGGAAATTCCCAACTAATTATTGGGTTTCTAAAGCCAGGTTGAGATGAAGAAGGTCTGTTTCTGGATTTCCTGATGATGTCTCCACTGTATAAAAGAAAACATTTTTGAAACATTAAAATCCACTATAAAGTCGAAGGCTTTCATGGCCAGCATCCATAGTTTTTTGTGGTTTTTTGGGCTATGTGGCCATGTTCTAGCAGAGTTTCTTCCTGACGTTTCGCCAGC
>NC_056523.1:312878411-312971362 GCF_019175285.1 Sceloporus undulatus | reverse complement strand
TTAAAACAAGGACAATACAGGTAAAAACATACAAAAAGTTAACATTAAAATAGAAATAAACTTTTCACATTACTAAAAGAATTTAAAACATTCTTTAAATAGATCAAAAGCAATTGAAAACAGTTCCATCTAAAACAATACCGCACCCTCTTAAAAGTCCATTCTTTAAAAACCTTCTGTTCTAAAAAGATTATTGGAATAAAAATATTTCTTTGCTAATGGAAGTATAGCGAGGAGGGAGCCATTCTGGTCTTCATGGGAAGGGATTTCCAGAGCCTAAGGAGAACCAATGGGAAAGACCTTTCTCATGTCCCATCAGTTGTGCCTGTCAAGGTTGTGGGACTAAGAAAAGGTTCTAGACCTGCATTTTCTGTTACATCTCTATCTTAACCAGCAGCAACTAAAAAAATATAGTTCACTCTCACCATACATGCCCTCGCCATACATGACTTCAAGTACAAGCATAGCTCAGTTAACAAAGCCTCTGACAAAGAAGGTCCTTTTTACAAAGTCTTTTTATATTCAAGCAGTCTCATTTTTCCTCCTTGTCCTCTTTGTAGCTAGATTTTTTAAAGCTGCTTTAGCAGTGAGAAGATAGTGAAAGAGCGCTGGAGAAACAAATGTTTGTGTCAGGTTGCAACAGCTTGTCTACAGTAAACAATTCCATAAAATCTTGAGCTGGGAAATAGTAGAATTCTACTTAGGGTGACCCTACTTATGCTGTGTATGTACAGTATGCCTACCCATCATGTTAAAGAAGGGTAACTTTATAAACCTAGCCACTGAAATGGAAATCATAAGAAAAGTGGAGGCTGGCATTTAAAAAAAATTGGGTGCATTTTGGAGGACTCCTTCAAGTGTTTTCTAGAAAATTCAAAATGTTTTTGTTAACTTATGCAAAGTTTACCTTATCTGGTTGTTTCATTTCACATGTGCATATTGGTTTGCTGAAGCATGCTCTACTTTTTTGTGGTGTGGAAATCTAACCTTGTTCTTTCCATGTTATTTTTGCCTCTGGTAAAAATTGTTGTTGTTGTTAAAGAAGTAGTGCCTAGAAAAACATCTACTTCATTAACTGAGGTGTACTTGTCCTATTACTATCATTATGGAAGAGATTTAAACATGTGGTGACACTCCTCACTGTAGAAAAACAGTTGGGCTTGAAAGTGCTTAGAATTGTGTCCCACATGTTTGATTCACCAATAGTACAGATCCAACATTCATGAATTCTAGATATAAAAATTACACAAACTGCCATTCATTTTGGTCGTCTTGTTCCCAAAATTTAGATTTTACTAATTCTAATCATGGGAATATTAAATGGCATCAGGCTATGGGGGGTGGGGGGTTGGAATCATTTGCTGACTTCTTTTAATTTGACTGTACAGTGCTGAATCTTTTGACTAGTTAATTAGTAATGAATTAACAAAGCAAGAGTTGTCTAATTAGTCCTTAACTCACTGACAGGCATTTTAGCTATGTTGCTTCATCATAATGATGTATGCTACGTAGCTTACTTGCAGCTTATTAAATCTTTGTTTATGTAATGTGACTAGCAATCTTATTTCCCATTTGTTTTCATAACTTGTCATAAATAAAATCAAAATCTTTATTCCAGCATTCTTTCTTTCTTTTTATTGAAATCCAAGGTGGAAAATCTATTGCAGTTGAATGCAGTGAAGGTAAAGTCAAACTGATGCTGTAAAGCTTATTTATAAGCCCTGCATGCTGTGGACTTGGGCAATTCTGGGATCTATTGCTAAAACAGATTTCTACAATATATTGAGCCATCATGCTAGATCAAATACTGATACATTTTCACAATCATGGCTAAGGTTCTCATTTCTTCTTGTCCACTAATGAAATAAAATACATCATTTTCTTCATTGCAAATATATAGCTGCTTTATCTGCATATTATTTTTAAAATTTTGACATAAAATGTAACCATTAACCATTATCTACCTTCAGTCTTCAGCTTGCTATTAGATATAATAAAATCCTGCTCACAAACATAGAAACATTTTTCTCCAGTACATCAATGGTAATTTTTATGTATTCTGTTTCAGAGGACTTAAGCTGCTTAAGAAAACCTGGTAAGTATCTTATACTTTCGGTACTTTATTTTCAAAGCAGTTTTGTGTACCATCTATGTGTCTTAGTTGGGACTGTCCTGTTTTCTGTGCCCCTTAAAAACTGTAGAAACATATCATTAAAAGCACTTGAGAGGCAAGGAGGGTGAGGCCAGATAGCTAAATTTGGTTTTATGTTCTGTCATTTCTGTACCACTTGTTGTCAGTGCTATGAAATAGCACTATGCTATGAAATAGAATCAGTCTCTTTGCTGATTATCCTTTAGCTTGCATGGAATTATAAAGAGGATCTGAATAACCAAGTGTAAAATAGGTGTGTATGATGTAAACAACCTATGATATAAACCATCAGGTGTTCAGTAATTCTGTGGTATCAGATAATAATTCCACGTGGGATTGTGCCAAGCATTTTGTTACTCAAAATGACTATTTAAAAGTCATGTCAATCTTTCTCTGGCTGCAGGAGTACGTTTGCTTTTTTGCCAAGTGCTACCATAGCTTCCAAAATATTCTGAGATATTATATAATAATCAGGCTTCTCTAGTCTGGTGCCCTCCAGATATGTTAGCTGGGCCTAATGAGAATTAATACATCAGGAGAATACCAGATTGCAGAAAGCTGATAGATGTGCTTCATGGATCGTTTGAAAGTAATTAGTATTGCTTGCTCTAGCATGTGTTGGTTTTTTTATTATTGTTGTCTCGACATTGCAAGGAGTGCTGTTACAATAAAAGCCTTTTTCATAGAACAAAAAAGCTAGCCTCTGTTTTTCTTTAAAAGGCAATATATTTCTCATCTTTGAAAAAGTGAGCAGTTTTATATCTGAGACCTACACTGGATACGTATCGTGAACCTGAGGAATTGTTGCTAATTTGACACAGTAATTTTACTGATGTTTTCATGACCAGTGATCATCAAAGTGAACGGCATGGGGCTATTTCATTGATACAGTGTACCTTATATAATCAGAGTTTTTTGGCAGAACAGCCGGATGCATGTAATCAAAGTGCAGGTCAGAAGAGCTATGGTAGATTAGATCAACAGCATATCAACTTTTATAGACTTACCGACTTACATATACATCCAAACTATTCTCCTAACAACCCCCTAATAGAATCATAGAGTTGAAAGAGACCACAAGAGCCATCCAGTCCAACCCTCTGCCATGCAGGAACTCACAATTAAAGCACCCCCAACAGATGGTCATCCAGCTTCTGTTTAAAGAAGGACTCCACCACCCTCTGAGGGAGTGTATTCCACTCTCAAACAGCTCTTACTGTAAGGATGTCCCTCTAATGTTGAGGTGGAATCTCTTTTCCTGGAGCTTGCATCCATTGTGCTCGGCCCTATTCTCTGGAGCAGCAGAAAACAAGCTTGCTCCATCCTCAATATGACACCCCTTCAAATGCTTAAACAGGGCTATCATATTACCTCTTAACTGTCTCTTCTCCAGGCTAAACATACCTTTAAAAAAAAATAGTCAGGCTTTTAGCCAGGCTATTAACTGGTTGCTAGAGAAGGGCCTTTTGATGTGGTAGATGCTGTACGTTTACACTCATCATTATGTTTTAAATACTTTTAAACTGTTGTATATTAGTGCTGTTTTAATTTGTCTAATTAACAGAATTAAATTGTTACAATTGTTATTCTTTTAATAAGTAATCTGTTTTAATATTGTAACAATATTAAAACAGATTACTTATTAAAAGAATACAAATATAGTTAAAAAGTTGGAATTTTAAAATACTTAAAATGATATAACACTCTAAGCTGGCCCTTTAATAATAACTATATTATTTAACTATATTTTAATTAGACTCATCCTTAGATTGTAACAATCCGAAAGCCTTTAAATGCCATATTGGCTTGCTAATTTATATTTAACTTTATGCATTTTGACCAATAACCTATTTTAAGATGTTTCCACCATCTTCCATATTCCAGGCTCATCCTGTCATTTCTGCCGCCACTTACGAGCTGAACCTAAATCCTCTCCCCTATTGCTCCTCCTGCAGTGCTATATTGTAGTACCTTTGAAAATACCCTAACTTTCAAAAGCCATTTGTAGTCTAATGATTGTATCCTAGGAAATAGTTAAGGTGTAGGAGGATTGTGTGTTGCATGTTCTCAGGATTGCAGCCTACTTAATTTTAGATTGTATTACCAATTGGAAAGTGAAATGTCCTCCTACATACAAAAAATAATAATCTTAAAACCATGTTGTGGATGAAGAAGAGGTACAAAGACATTTTAACGTATAAACAAAAGTTGGAGGATACAAGTTGGAAAACTTTTTAATGTTTTCAGTATTAGTAAATTCTGCTGACATTATGAAATCAAAACTTATTCTTCCTTCCTTCCTTCCTTTTTAAAAAGCAGATCTTCAAGAACAGTCAACGGAAAGACAATCTGGTAAGTAGTTTAATGCTTCCTTGGAAACATGGATACAATTTATATTTAAAAAAAGGAGAGCAAAAACGAGTGTTTTAGAAAGCATCAAGTTTGCAAAGTACTTCATTGATGACAACAGAGTTTGGCTCACCAAAAGTTTATTTGGATTGCTCCCTGTTTACCCTTTTCTGTTTTTTTTTTTATTGACTGTGTATTAGGGCTAGGAGTCTGTCTGAACAAAAAGAGGGAGAAAGTATGTACAGTTGCATTATTATGTCTTCAATCGTACTTTAGTACCCTGTGGAAATCCTCTCAGCTGGAGTTACCTTCTGCACCCTAACTCAGATTTCTACTGAAGACCATTGTCTTTGTGATGCTGAAAAAATAATTTTTCTGCATGCTTTGGAGTTCTCTCCCCTTCACCATTTTGAATGTATATGTGACAGCCAACATGGTATAATGGTTTGAGCATTTGGCTACTGCTCTGGAGACCAGGATTCGAATCCCTGCTCAGCCATGGAAACCCACTGGGTGTTCTTGGGCAAGTCATACTCTCCCAGTCTCAGAGGAAAGCACAGGTGAATCCCCCTCTGAACAAATCTTGTCAAGGAAACCCTTTGATAGTTTTGTTTTATGTTCACCTGAATCACCATAAGTTGGAAATTATTTGAAGCCACAGAATAACAACACTATGAGAACTTGCCAGACAGCAGTAACATATTCTGTAAGGGTGCATAGGTCTATTAACTACTTTGAATAAATTTGCTTCCTTAACAATACATTTGTGTTTTATTCTGTTGGTATATCTGTGATTCTTTCAAAGTGTCAGTTAGGACTAAAATATTGTGAAGGTCTGAACTTTGGCTTGAATATGCAAGTGGATTTTATTGCTTTCCTATAATGGGAGAATGTCTACACTAAATAATGTTGCTTACAGACAGGGTTAATTTTTTTTCATTGCCTAGCATGAGATTTGGCTATGGGTAGGGGTCGTTTGAACCCATTCTGGGAAAGGTTCCACTGGAACTGTATCCTTTCTTTGGCCAAGACCATTCTTTATAAAAGGGATTAAAGTATAGACCAAAACAACAAAAGGTCAGTACATTCTGACAGCACAGCAAAATTTAAGCCATTTGCATGATAGGGTTTCCATGCTGCATGAAAGGTCAACGTAGTATGAAGTATAAACGAACATATCCATACAATGATGTATTCATACAATGGAATGTAGTTGTCTCCCTTTGCTGCTACATGTTAAATATTAGTATCTTACTAATTTTCTATCTTAATCCTTTTAACAAACCTTCAACAGTTTAGTCTGGACTGTTATGGTAAATAGTTCATTCAGCCTGGATATGAGACCAATTGCCCAGCAGCTTTGTTGTTGTCACTGTCATTTCCACACCAACCAGTTTGCTGTTCTGGAAAAAAGAATAAGTTAACTTAATCACCCACCACCACCTTCTGCTGAGGCTCCAGCAGAAATGAACAATATAAATGCATGCTAGAATGTGACCCTGCAGAGATTGTGAAATAAGTAAAATATGATCTATTATGTAATAAAAACGTTGCTGGGCTGCAACACTTCAGACCAGTAGAAGTGCTGATCTCTTCATTATATGTTTGTATGTATTAAAACAGAGAAGAAGATGAGAGGAAAGAACTAATATTTTCTAATTCATGTTTAGTGGTATTGGTGTTTTTCTTCATAGGGACCATGAAAATTTGTAGAATCCTTTGGTGTTACGAGTCTAGGACTACGTACAAAGTTACAGATATCATGATACATGTATACTGCCATTAAGGAGGGGTGGAATGGCAGGTAGTAAGAAACAGACAGTGGGAGAATTGACATAGAGAATTGTGGTACTGTACTAAATCAGCTCATTGTTTAAGCTTGTTTAAGGCTGCTGTGATAATCTTTCAATTTACTGTACTGAGATATTTAAATGCTGTTCTTCATAATATTTGCATATTATAACTAGTATAATACACAATGGTAATTGGAATACAATTGAAAGGGCAATTTTAAAAAATAAATTGTAGTGTTTCAAACTATACCATCTTCCCAATACTGTTCTAAATTACAAACTTATAAAATGCCTAAGGAGAGCCAATTCCGTGAAGTAGTTTGACTGTTGGACTAGGACTTCCATAGAGTAGGTTTATAATTCCTGCTCAGCCATGGAAACCATCTAGTTAACTTTTGGCAGTCATATTCTCTCAGGTTTAGAAGTAAGCAGTGACAAAACTCATTTCAAAAAATCTTCTCCATAAGACCTTACGGTAAGTTGGAGTCAGCTTTAAGGCATGTAAAGGGCAAGTCAAAAATGCCCAGGAATGTAAAAATATCATAACTAAAAACTCAAAGGAAAGCAAGATTTGCTCTGGATGAGCCCCTTTGAAGAAACATTTATGTACAGGTCTGACTTCTCTATTGCCATGTCAGAATCCAGCAGTCTCCTGGCATTTATTTCACTGACAGTATATCTACCAATGTTGCTGTGAAGCCTGTATTTAAGAAGGCATGACCTTAATGTTTTCTAGTCAAAAGGAAGCTTAGAGTTTGGAGTTTGGGTATGAGTTTTGATGAATAAAGCAAGAATCAATCCATAGTAATTTTTTCAGGGACAAGACAAGTTGTACATTCTCTAATGGAAGCATAATTTATAGTGTCTTTTGTTTATGTTACACCTGGCAGTTTTAAGTTTATTTTCCCAATTTATTCATCCCCTTGGGATTAAGACAAGAAAAAGATATTATGCTGTCACTGTAAACAGGCGTGAATTAATGATTCTCTGTTGTACTAACCCCATGGACAGGTGGTCATTGAAAACTTGAGCGTGTATAATCATTTGTAACTGTCTCTAAAATGGCTTTCATTGTGGTGAAGCTTTACAGATTGTATTTCATCTATAAATGATCTGTTTATTTGTGCAGCAGCAAGTATAAACATCAAATTCAGTCCAAAGAAAAGAGATCAGTCAATAGAAGTTCCAGGAAAACTGTCAACAGGAACAACAATAATAATTCAAACATACAGACTTCTCTTTATTTGAAGACCCCAATTTCTTAATTTTTTAAAAATCTCTAATTATTTTTCTTATGTATATAATCATTATACATTAAACACTTATACATTATTATCATGCTCTCTAACAAGTACTTGGCACATTACAAATTTTCTGTGCAGGAAGTACTTACATGTAAGGCAGTGTGGGACCTGAATGTGGGTTATCATATGGGTAACTTGCTTTGTACGCACTATGAAAATGCTGTCTTTTATTTTGCCTTTGTAGCAGTGGACAAAGTGGCTCTGTTGATGGGCAATATGAGCTATTGTAATCATCCCAAACTCAAGGCTCCATTAGTGGATGTTTATGATCTAACCAACTTGCTCAGGCAGCTGGACTTCAAAGTGGTTTCCCTGCTGGATCTTACCGAACCTGAGATGAGGAATGCAGTAAATGAATTCTTATTGCTCCTGGACAAAGGAGTTTATGGTAAGACATAATAGCACAAAGGCTAGTTGTCTCCACCGCAATGCAGAGCTTCCCAAAAACTTGTGTAGTTGAGCAAAGTGAGACAGGCTGTTTGGAATTTTGGCATAGAGTTTTTAGCAATAAGTTTTGAACTGGCTGGACTGGGTTTCTTTTTCCTGCCTAATTTAGGGGAGTCGAGAAAGAGGAGAAAGCACCTGTAGTCTTGGAATTGCTAGAAGGGAGGTATTTTCTTTAACTTCGAATGGGGAGCAGCAGGGGAAAGAAGAAACTGAAACCTGGTGTTGTTGGAGGAACAGCTTTTTTTTGCCAGCTTAGAAGAGATGTGCAAGGAGGATGAAAAACTGGAGTTTTGAAATGTTGGTGTAGCTGGAAGGAGTTTTCGCTGCTTGTTTAGTTTGGGGTGAGCAATCTGGAGTTTATTACCTAGGTGGGCTAGGGTTCTGTAATCTGGAAAAGGTAAACACTGATGTTTTTTCCTTTAATCCGCTTCAAAATTGGTGACAGGTTGAGTAAAACAGCTAACTACTTCACTTCCATTGAAACACTTCCCTCTGGTCTCCATTGGTTCCCTATGGAAGTGGCTCTCCCTCTCCTCATTTACACCAGTCTCAATTTCTTTTGCATGCACAAGAATGCAACATAAAGACCTGCCTATATATCAGATGGCTTTGGTCTATACTGTTAGTAGGTAATTAATATAAACAATTTTGTGGAATTTTTGGTCTGGAAAATAGGATATTGAGCAGATATTGTAGCTGATATATAAGAGAAGACACAAGGAACTGAACAACCATGGAGTTGTGGTCTCTGTATGAACATATATTAAGCTGTCTTATACTGAGTTCTTATCACCAAGTTGTCTACTCTGATTCTAAAAAGTTGCTTTCTGAAATAAAATCATCCCTGTTACTTATTCCTATGTTATAAAAGGTAATGGGTGCCATTACTCATTACCATGTATAAAAACTCAATTGTTGTATTACTTATTTTTCACTAGCGTAAAACTGGAAAACATTTGTTCAAAATGCCTTTAAAATAAATAACTCAAAAACATTACTTGTTATACCAACACAAATATGACAGTGTTCTCAGCTGACAAGCTACTTTTGAATGTAATTTTGGGTGAAACAGACTGCCCCAAAAGGGTGAATTGGGGCTGCAACAGAGCTGCTTGCATTGCAGCCGCAGCAAGCACACGCCATGACCCCAATCCACCCCGCTGCCGGTCCAAATAGGAGTGGAAAAGATCCTCTCCTATTTGGGCTGGTAAACGGCCGCCTTAGGCAGTCCTAGCACAACCCCAGGGTAGCTTCAAGCACCTCTGGGAATATGTGGCATCAAAATGCCACATACCCAGAGCAGCTTGAAGCCACCCTCTGAACGGCTGGGCAGCCTCCATCTTGGGGGCATGCTCTGTCATAATGCTGCACCCCAAGCCCTTTGTTAAGCCCTTCCTGCTAGTCCTCCAAAAACTCAACTTCAGTGACTGCATTCCTGATAACTCATGAGTTCGGAATTCTTCCTGTCAGCAACTTTCCAGGATCTCAGTCTTTCCTAACATCAATCTTTTAACTCATGTGTGGTTATAGTGCAGCCCATGGGCAATATGTAGCCCCTCAACCATACTTTTGTGGCCCCTGAAGCCCTTACCAGTCTCCAAAGCTCACCAATCCCACCATTTAGTTTTTTTAAAAAATAAAAATTATTTTTTAAACAAAATGGTACTCTTTTGAGCAAATTTCTGTCCCAAACTACACAGAAAGCCCCCCAAACAGTGAAAACATAAAAACAATCCCACTGCACCACTATATAAGTACCTCAGTGCCTTCTCAAAACAGCAACAGGAAGTGACACAATGTTATCTTCTGTTCTGTTGTGAGAGCGTCTGCAGAGAAAAACAGAAGGATTTGGGCTTGCTGTTCAATTTGAACAGCAGGGTGGATCTGGGGGGTAATTTGGCCCTTGGTGCCCATGGAATTGCCCATTCCTGCTTTAAAAGAAGCTGCCTAGACCCTTCTATGTGCAAACTTCATTCTCAGCAACTGATTTTCCCTTCCCTTCTTGTCAAATCTCTTTTTGTGTCTTGATACTCAGTAGTATTTATTTTTCATAAAAACTTTCGTTGCAGCTATTTGTGAGGTGGGACAACCCCTGTTGTGGGTTACTGAAGACAAGTAATGGTTTTTAATTGGATGTGCCTGTCCAACTGGTGCCGGGGAAGGTGAAATGATTGCATTGTGCAATGTTTTCATTGATCAGATGCGTAATGCTTGATGCATCCAGCCGTGGCTGATGTGACATTCAACATGCTTTTTGCCCTCTGTTTGCCTGAGCCAAGGGTCACAATGACAGGAAGATTTATTACAGCAGCAAACACTCCAACAGACTTTCTGACGGCAGAATACTTTGCCGTCCCTTTTCATAGAGGAAGTTGATCGTCAAATTGGTCACAGCAGTGCGTGTGCTGCTAGTCTTTGTAAAGTATGGCACATTTGTTTCAGCTTTATTGGTTTTTTTCTGTATCCATCACCCCCACAAGTTTTATATTTGAAATGAGATATTTAAAATATTTTTAAAGTTTCAGATTGCATATGAGAATCTAAATGCTCTTTCCACATCTGATACGGCAACACAGCCATATCTGTTGCTGCAAGTCTTCAAAAAATCTTTTTTAAAACAGCTGCCATCTTATTTTGAGAGTTTCTGACATACATTTTATAATTGCTTCTCATAAACTAACACTTAATTTGTTCCTCATGAGTACTAGTTCCCTTGCAGCTTTGGTAATGATAATGACTATGTTACATGTTTTACAGTTGATGACTAAATAGTTTCTTTTTAAAACAGCTTTGCTCCAAAATATGCAAACCTGACAAAACTGCCATTCTTATCACAGGAATGGAGAGAGGTACTGCAGCAATTGCAGAAAGTCAAGTCTTTCCCAATTTATCAAGGATGGTCATGAGAATATAGTAGGAATTTTGTTTATGTCAAGTCGGAATATTGCCCACACTGCCTGCTTGCTTGTTAGCTTTGTAATTTAAATATATGAGCATTTTACTTAGTCTACGTGCTATTCTATTGGTTTTGTTTCTCCATAGGTTTATTATATTATGCTGGGCACGGCTATGAAAACTATGGTAACAGTTTCATGGTCCCTATTGATGCCCCAAATCCATATCGAGCTGCAAACTGCCTCTGTGTGCAAAACATTCTCAGACTGATGCAAGAAAAGGATACTGGACTCAATGTATTTTTACTGGATATGTGTAGAAAAAGGTATGAAAGGGCTTTCCTCACTTAAAACATTCTTCCCAAGTAAATCAAGGCTCAAGCTGTGTTGATTCTACAGAAAAAGACACATTAAATAGCTGAAAGACATGAACTGTACACACGTCAGGTGTGGGAATTCAAAGTAAAAGGAAAAACAAATAAAAAAGAAGTATATTTGCTACATTATGATTTTTTTTATTGTGGATCAGTCTGTGGAAGAAGTGAGGACAATGACAAATGTCCATATCTGGTCTAGATAATGCTGATTCAAATAAAAATTCTTTTCTTCCTGCCCAACAAATATAACACTTTTTTATCTGTGCAAGGAGAGTTGAGTTGGGGGGTTTTCCCCTCCATAACACCGACAGTTCCATTCCAAGAGATGAAAGCTTGATATTATACTGACAGGGAAGCAGGCTAGCATGCTGGGGGTTTTCACCCTACTGTTAGTGATCTCTTGTCATGGCTAACTCTCACTGCTCTTCCCACTCTCAGTTGCTACAGAAAAAGTCTGTTTGCAAGGATATATAAAAGCTGCTCCTTCTCTTTGTATAGGTTTCAAAGCTTCTGCTACCTATAGCAAAGTTCTAAATTCTGAAGCCTTTCATATGAATAGCATAATGTTCAGCCTGGCTCTGACTGATCCACAGGATAGATAGGCCTAACCAAACAGCTTTTAAAGAGTGTATGTGCCCATTTTTAAGCCACCTGCCTTTAGGTACTTTGTAATGGCATCACCACTCTTAACTCACTTATGGCTTATAATTATTTTAAGTCTGTGGAGGCTTAACCAATATCTTCAAGACAAACATATTTATTGTGGCATATCCTTCTCAGGACCAAAGACCACTTTATTAGATGCATAAAGGTGGCTGAGCATATATGCCATGAGTTACAGAAAGGAAGATAAGGAGGGGAAGTATATTAAAATAAGTGAGACCAATTGTTCACTTAATGGACTATCTTTTGGACTAATCTGATTCTGTGTTTGTTTGCTTGCTTGTTTGCACGAAGGAATGAATACGACAATACCATTCTCATCTTGGATGCTTTGAAGGTTACAGCTAACATTGTTTTTGGATATGCCACGTAAGAATATTATTTGAACATTGTAGATTTGATTTATGTTTTTCTTGCTTTAGTTTAAAAAAACAACAGGATAATGTGGTAGCTTATTCTGACCTTCAAAGACAATACTCGGTTGTCCTTTCAAAGAAAGAGTTGAATTGACGGCAATTGCTTGTAGCTAGAGAAAACCTTTATATAGTTTGTGGAGTCATTTAGACTCATTGCAACATATGGACAAAATAAATCATTATCATTTAAATTCTGTGCAGTCTACAGTGTAGATGCACCATGGAATTTATTTCAGTCATGAATAGGACTCTGATGTGAATTTCAGGTATATGTGCCTCTTCTCACCACAGGAGAAAGTAAAGGAGTTGAGCTGTAAAGTGGTTATCTGAATGCAGTTACCTACTTTGCCACTTAAAGAAAAACCTAAAGGCAGATGATACAGTGATGAAGGGTGGATATTTCATATGCCTTAATTCATTAATGTTTTCTCCTTGTGGTGAAGAGAAAAGCTCATGAGCCAAAGAATGTGCTGGGTTGAGAATTCTGGGGATATTTAGCCTGGAGAAGAGAAGGTTAAGAGGTGATATGATAGCCCTGTTTAAATATTTGAAGGGATGTCATATTGAGGAGGGAGCAAGCTTGTTTTCTGCTGCTCCAGAGAACAAGACCAAGAACAATGGATGCAAGCTACAGGAAAAGAGATTCCACCTCAACATTAGGAGGAACTTCCTTACAGTAAGGGCTGTTTGACAGTGGAACACACTCCCTTGGTGTGTAGTGGAGTCTCCTTCCCTGGAGGTCTTTAAACAGAGACTGGATGGCCATCTGTTGGGGATGGTTTGATTAAGAGTTCCTGCATGGCAGGGGTTGAACTAGGTGGCCCTTGTGGTCTCTTCCAACTTTATGATTCTATGATGCTTGTAAGTAAAACTTTTGCATGGAACCTATTTACTGGCATCATGCTATTGACATGTGCAACCTATGTCTGTATGTATGTGTTCTGGGGAGTTGTTGCCGAGGTTGGAATGGACTGCCTCCTGTGTACAATTATCAAAAAACCCTGAAAAAATGCTATTTCATGCTACCTTCCCCCACAATATGGCCATTAATGGGTGGTGGAGAGAGGGAACAGCTGCGAATGGCCATCTGTATGTCTATGACCAGACACACAACAAAGAAATCCTCCAGAGGTCCTGGAAGATGACATCATCATTGTAAAACTGGTTATGTGAATATAACGAGATGCACAATGATGATACCATCTTCTAGGACCTCCAAATGACTTCTGTAAGGTCCAAGATGATAAGTTTGCTGTAATCACATAGCCAGATCCATCCCAGCCTTCCTGTCTTCCCTACCAGTCACTAGATGCCTGTGAAAAAGGGGAAGTAGCATGAAAAAGAGGGGTTTTCAGGAACAAAAGACAGGAAATGTCATGGATTTCCACTTAGCAAAACTTCACATGTTATTTTAAGGCAGATCTCAGTCATTTCTGTTTTACAGATGTAAAGTTAAGGCAGAGAGAATTTGCTAAGTCTCAATTCCTCTTACAGTTAGTATAGCTAATGTAATTGCAGTCCTTTCTATACTTATGTGAGAGTAAGGCATATTGAAATCAGAGAGCCATGTGTGCTTTACAGCAAGAATACAGTATTATTGTTACTAATCACAAGTGCCCCACATTATTATAAAGATTTAGAAATAATAAAATCTGAACATTTGTAAAATGGGTCAAAGACAATTCCTCCTTGTTGCTTCAACAACTGCTGGGGGGGGGTGTCCCTGGACATGTGGGCTAGCCCCATTCCAATCAGCTCCTGTTGATGTGCCTCCTTTGCATTTTTAGTTCAAGTGGGAAGGTCCTCTATGCTCTTACTTATTAAGAGCTTCTCCATGGGTAGTCCTGGGCATGTTACACTAACTCAGCCTCAGAGGAAGGCACAGCCAAACCCCTTTTGAACAAATCTTGCCAAGAAAACCACAGGATAGGTTCACCTTAGGGATTATGGTACCATAAATTAGGAATGACATGAGGATCTGTCCTGCAATGGGAGTGCTTTATATGTGCATGGCAGTGTCCAAGCAGATAGCAGACAGCATAGCCATAGTAGACATTGGCAGTAGCAGGTGGAACTTCATGGAGGATTCTTTTGGATCTCAGGAAGCTACATATTCATCAAATAGAATGTGACTGGGATCCAGGTTTTATCTCTGCTATGGATATAATATGTGTCATTGAGAAAAAAAAGAGCCAGTATGGTGTAGTGGTTTGAGTGTTGCACTATAACTCTGTAGACCAAGGTTCAAATCCCCACTGAGCCATGAACCCCACTGGATGACCCTGGGCAAGTCATACTCTGTCAGCTTCAGATGATGGTGATAGCAAACCCCCTCTGAAGAAACTTGCCAAGAAAACCCTGTGGTAGGCTTGCCTTAAGGGTCGTCATAAATTGGAAATGACTTGAAGGCACACAACAGCCACAACCTTGAGAAAAATACTATTTCCAAGCCAATAAAGATAGACTTCTTGGCAAACTCAGCACTGTTCTGACAGTGTGTAAATTTGTGTGCAAGCTTTATAGAGACCTTGAACAAAAATGTAAATGCTTACCAAATAGTTATGTGTTTTATTTGTAAACTCTGTTGTGGAATCTGATTTTTCAGTATCCTATAAAGTTCTGTGTAATGGAATTTATTTAGATTTGCTCAGCTGCACTATACTGATATTGCTCCATACACCTTGCAAATTTGTGCTGTTGTTGTTAAAACATATTTTAAAGATGCCAAGGAGCAGAAGCTTTTGAAATTCAACAGTCTGAATTATCCAATGGGATTTTCATGAAGTTTCTGAAGGAACGCTTGTTAGAGGACAAGAAGATTACTGTACTTCTTGATGGTGTGGCAGAAGGTGAGAGAACCCTATGAAAAGTAAAAAAAAAAAAATCTTGAGTTTAACTGTACCTGAACCAGTCAGGAACTGCAGTTAAGAGAGACCATAACTCAGCGTGGAGGAGTTATTTTTTGCAAAGCAAGTTAGTTGGTATATGTTGATTTTTAAAAAAGAATTAAAACATAGCTATATACTACACTGCTGTGTAGTTCTATATATGCCGAAATGTACTTGTTGAGTCAGTATGGCATACTTCGAAGGCTCAAGTCTATGAAAGCACATGCTACTAGCTTCTGTCTTTCACTTAGTCTCAAAGGTGCTGCAAGATCTCTTTGCATACTATTTGGAAATAATACTTGTAAAGCTTAGTTTTGGTGTAAAATAATGGGAACATACATTTCTTGCATCAAGTACGCTCTAGGAATACAATGTGTGTGAGTGCATGTAAGGGAAGATTCTGATGAACCTACCTATACATGCATAGAGAAGTCTGGGAAAAATCCTGAGAATACCATGATTGACATGATGCTTAAAATGTTTGGGTCCTATTGAACATTAAGTGTTTGTATGTGCACATGTGTGTGTCTGGGAGGGTCTGTCTCAAGTGGAAGAATTTGCACAGTATGTTCCACTGTACTGACTCTTAAATAACCAGGCTATAAAATCAGGTTTGTCATGGAAACGCTGACACAATTATAACCATAGCAACATAATGGCATTGCTGGGATGTAGGTGCTTTAATTAGAATTTTCAGCAGCTTTGATTCCTAGAAAATGATTTGTATCTTTTATTTTTAGATATGGGCAAGTGTCACCTTACCAAAGGCAAGCAGGCTTTGGAGATTCGCAGCAGTTTATGTGAGAAGAGGGCATTAACTGATCCTATTCAGCAAACAGTAACCTCACCAGAGGCACTAGCACGGAATCTACAGTGGGCAAAAGCACATGGTACAGTAAATATGGAAATGCTTGATTTAATTAGCTGAGTTAAACCCCTCACATCCCAGGTGCAACAAATCGTAGTATTGTGCATATATTAAAATACTAAATATTCCTTCTTTCTCCCCTTCCCCCTGTGGACATACAGATTTTCTGCCTTCCCTTCTTTTGTGCAATTTAGATGCTGGTACATTGGAGACAAATAGCTTAGTACTGTATTTTAATATATGCACATCTCAGATGGAACAGTGTTTAAACTTCACAGAAAGCGGGTAGCTTGAAAGAGTGTGCATATGTGTGCAAATGGACAGGAGGGGGGACAAGTTCAGATCAAAGGGAGCACTCTACCAACTGTTCGTCCAAGAGGGCATATAACTAGACTTTTTCCAGCTCTATCTTCTGCCTCTATTTCCAGAGCAATTACCACATTAAAAGTTCACATTCACAAGTAGATGGCTATGGCAGTACATTATATAATGCTTGGAAAGATGCTGAAGCTGTGTATGTACAGTCTGTATCCATGGATTCTGCATCCATGGATTCAACCATCCATGGCTTGAAAATATTCACACACAAAGCAAACCTTGTTCTTGCCATTTCCATAAAGTAAACCTTGATTTTGCCATTGTATATAAGGACACCATTTTATTGTGCCATTGTATTTAATGGGACTACCGCACCCACAACTTTTGGTATCTATTGGGGTTCCTGGGACCAAACCCAAGCAGATACCAAGGGCCCAGTGTATGGGAAAAGTACACTGATACAGCCATTCCTGTATCAAATTCTTCAAAATATTTGTTGTCATATGAACATATAATGGAAGAACTTACCCATACTGTTCATTTAAAGACAGGCCAACCCTTCTAAACCATTTAAGCCTTCAACAAATTTTATCATCCCCATTCTAAATTCAGAGTCTTCTTAGTAACCAAGTAGACAGTTAGAAGGAAAGTAATGATATACAAACCCCATGTTCCATATCCCCAATCAGTTGATGTTTCATGAAAATGTTGTTTCATTGGAGATGAAAAGGAGCAATTTAATAGGCTGGATTTTAAGACTACAGAGGATACCTCTGATCTTTAACCTATTCTCTTTCTGTCTGTCTCTCTCTCTCTCAGCATTGCATATTATTCAGCATTGTTTTTTATTTTTTTATTTTTTGTTTAATCATCTTCGGTTTAAACTTTTCCCCTCAATTTTGGACAAGACTTTTGAAAGACATCTAGAGAACTGGAATTTGCTATTCTTTGTTGGGCACTAGTCCCAACCAGAGTAGACCAACAAAATCAATAAAAATGTAGTAGGTCATCATTTGTGCAAATTCCATTGATTCGGTGAGTCTGCACTAGGTAGAAGCTAACAGTTTTAGGTCAGGGGTGGAAATCATGCAGCTCTCCAGATGTCATTGGACTTCCCAGCAGCCTTTGCTAGCATAAAATGGAAGGGAATATGGGAATTGTAGTTCAACAACATCATGAGGTCTCCAAGATTCCCACCCTTAATTTAGCCCTTTATTTTTAATATTTTAACAAAAACACTAAATGAGATGGATATAGATATGTGCATTAAGAGGTCTGTGGAGCACAAAGGGAGCTGAACACTACCAATCCCTATCCCCTTGGATTCTGTGTGTTTTAACACCATAGATTAGTTATTACAGCAAAATTAGTGCTGAGGTGGATGCATGCTTCTTCCCCATTTGTATTATATTTCTTTTGACTGCTGTCGATTTACTCATTCGTTTTGTAAAATGCAGAAACAAGGTGTTTTTTTAAGTAATTTACTTAAATCTTATTTTAGAAGAAAAAAAGAACAAAAAATAGATAGTAGGAGATGATCTGTGCAAGATATATGAGGAAGTTTTTGCCAAAGAGAGGAGGAGGAGAGAAGGAGCTGGGCAGCCATTTTGAGTGGTGACTGTTTGGATTTTTAAAAAAAACATTGGGAGAGTGTGCTTGTTTCTGAGGGGGTGGAGTTCTGTGAGTCACATCTGTGAGTCATTAGGCAGTGGAGCTAGCAGACTAGCTCTATACAACTCCTCCCAGAGCCGTGCACCATTTTTATTTTATTTCTTTTTCTTTTAACGAAGAAATCTACAGCAGAAGCTGCAGGTGAGAAGCAAACCTTGAGTCAGAACCTTACCCTTAAGTATAAACTAGCAGCCAGGACATTCCCATAAAGTTATATTCCCAGTAGATTGAGCTCGCTGCCAAAGACTGGTGAAAAGGCCAGGTCATCAGGGGCTTCAACGTTGGTGTTTACCACAATCCTGTTTCAGTGATTACTAAAGACTTCGCAGTATGGACACTGAGGGAACTGCTGCAGTCACCTGCAACACTTGTGGGATGTTTGTCTTCTTGCCTACAGAAGTGGAGAACGTCACATGCACCAAGTGCAAGTTGATAGAACTCTTGGAGGAGAAAGTACAGCAGCTGGAGTCCAGACTAGCTACACTTCAGCATGTTAGGGAGCAAGAGGATTTTCTGGACACAACGGAACCTACGATCTTGGATGAGTACCATGCAGAGGAAGTTGCTGGGGGAGAGGAGGTCACTTCACATACACAGGAGGTAGACAGCTGGAGGAATGTCACACAGAGAAGTAGGCCAAGAAGGGATTGTTCTGGGAGCTTGCAGCTAGAGAATCGATTCGAAGCTCTTTCCCTTATCAAGGAGAACCAGGAAGAGCAGCATGGACAGACTTCAGGGACAGAGCAGGCAAGCCTGAGAGTCCCACCCAAGGGAACAGCTGCTGCTAAGCCTCGGAGGAGGCGTGTGGTCGTAGTGGGGGACTCCTTGCTGAGGGGTACAGAAGCAGTGATTTGTAGGCCTGACAAGATGTCTCGAGAGGTGTGTTGTCTCCCAGGGGCAAAGATCCGTGATGTGACAGAGAGGCTGACAAGACTGGTCAAGCCTACTGACCAGTACCCCTTCCTTTTGGTCCACATGGGAACCAATGATACTGGAAGACACAGACTGCAGAACATCAAAAGGGATTATGAGGCGCTTGGTAGGAAGCTGAAAGAAATGGATGCACAAGTTGTCATCTCATCTCTTCTGCCAGTTGAAGGGAGGGAGAAGAAAATAGTGGATGTGAACAACTGGCTCCGCAGATGGTGCCGCCGAAAATGATTTGGATTCTTTGATCATGGGCTGCAGTTCCATGAGGAGGGACTTCTTGCAATGGATGGGTTGCATCTCACACCAGTTGGAAGAAATATTTTTGCCAACAGTCTCAAGAACTTGATCAGGAGGGCTTTAAACTGAGTTCCATGGGGGAGGGAGACTATTAAGGAAGGCGAAAGGGATGGCGAAAATAGTCAAACTGACATAGAGGAAACAAGAAAAAAAGTGCAAGGACCCAACAGTGGGAGGCAAAAAAACTTGCACAAGCAGCAAGTAAAGGGGACCCATGGTCTGCGATGTCTCTACACTAATGCACAGAGCATGGGAAATAAGCCAGATGAACTCGAACTCCTACAAACAAAGCAAATAGATATAATAGGCATCACTGAAACCTGGTGGGATGAGTCTCATAAGTGGAAGGTAGAAATAGAGGGGTATAACCTTTTAAAGAGAAATAGGCCAAACAGGAAAGGAGGAGGAATAGCACTATATGTCAAGATATTTACACAGTGAAGAGATCCAGGACATCAATCCAGGAAGCCAGGTGGAGAGCATCTGAATAAAAATAAAGGAGAGGGAAACAACAAGGAGTTATGGTGGGAGTCTTACAGACCCCACCAAGCAGACTGAGGAACGGACGATGTCTTTCTAGAACAGATAACCACACATTCAGAAAGGAGAGATGTAGTAGTGATGGGTGACTTCAACTATCCTGATATTGCTGGAATTCAAACTCAGCAAAATCCTCAAGGTCTAACAATTTCTCACTGCCCGAAGACAATTTCATGGTCCAAAAGGTGGAAGAGGCAACAAGGGGATCAGCTATTTAAGATTTGATCCTAACCAACAAGGATGACTGGTTAATGGGGGTGCAAGTGGGGGATCCTTAGGTGGAAGTGGCCAAGTTCTCGGGAGTGAACAAGGGAAGGAGAAGCCCGGCATAGTCAGACACACATTCTAGACTTAAGAGAGCGGATTCAGTAAACTTGAGAGAGTGATTGAGGGGGACCGGGGTCAGAAATAAAAAAGAGAAGGGAGTTCAGGAGGGTTGGGAGTTTCTCAAAAGGGAGATACGAAGGCACAATTTAAAACATTCCAGTAAGAAAGAAAAATGGGAGGTGTCTCAAGAAACCAGGATGGATGACTAAGGAACTTCAACTGAGCTAAGTTTTAAATGGAACATGTATAAGAAATGGAAAAAGGGGGAAATCACAAAAAGGAATTCAAAGAAATAACAGGCATGTGTAGGGTAAAGTCAGAAAAGCAAAGCGCAGAATGAATTCAGGCTTGCTAGAGAGGTTAAGAAACAATAAAAAGGGCTTTTTTGGATATGTCTGCAAATTGAACATGGAGTCAACAGTGTGATGCAGCAGCTAAAAGCCCAATGCAATTTTAGGCTGCATCAATAAAAGTATAATGTCTAGATCAAGAGAATAGTGCCACTATATTCTGCTTTGGTCAGGCCACACCTGGAATATGTGTCCAGTTCTGAGCACCACAATTCAAAAAGACATTGAGAAAGTGGAGTGTGTCCAAAGGAGGGTGACTAAAAGGTTGGAAACTATGTCCTATGAGGAACGACTCAGGGAGCTGAGGATGTTTGGCCTGGAGAAAAGAAGGTTAAGAGGTGATATGATAGCCGTTTAAATATTGGAAGGGATGTCATATTGAGGAGGGAGCAAGCTTGTTCCTGCTGCTCCAGAGAACAGGACCCGGAGCAATGGATGCAAGCTGCAGGAAAAGAGATTCCACTTCAACATTAGGAGGACCATCCTGACAGAGAGCTGTTCGACGTGGAACACACTCCCAGAGTGTAGTGGAGTCTCTGTCTTGGCTACTAAAATAAATTTCAAAATGACAACGTAGCTAAGGACTAATCCGTATGAGAAAAGAAACAGTTTGTGCAACTAATTGAAAGACAAACAAAAAACTAACAAAAGTGCTTGTTTTCCAGACTCCTGAAAGCATGTGCCTCAGTTTAATTGTGGCGTCCAAATTCAGCTTGGTTTTGCTGCAGAATTCTCCAATGTGATGGTTGTCTATACAAGGATAATAAGAAACCACCTGAAATTACAGTGTGCAAAGCTTATGTCACAGATTTCCTCTTGTAAGTTGGTGTTAGAAGGTTTTGTGGTATTCTTTTTTTAAATGAGGGGGGGGGAATTAAGTTTACATACTGGCCATAAACACAAATGGTAAATTTAGTGGCTGGAGGTTTGAGGAAAAAGAAAGGGAAAGCGATTACTGTTAAATCTGGAATATTTAGAAGTCAGGCTTGCAGATCTCCTTTTTTTTTTTTTTTAACATGAACCCCCACATCCTTGCAGAGGTGTTTCCTTGACTTTGAGATGCAGTGGAAACTGGAAGACTCACTATAACCTGTCCCACATTCAGTCCTCCTAGATTCTTGTGAATGGATCGGTTTCCTGGCATTACCACTATCTTTCCCTTGATTCAGTGGGCAAGGGAATCTTTTTTACCTTACTCTTTTACTGGGAGAATGGAATAGTCATTAAGCTTCTACCAATCTTAATACTCCCTATCTCCATCCAAACATAACTAAAACAATAATATAATAATGGATGAATTCTAAAGCGCTGGAAGGCCTTTTGTCTTTAAAAGAGGTTACGCTATATTTATATGAGAAAAGATCACATCACATTCTTAGAAATATATTGTGAGCAACATCATAATTACAGAACATCTCTCCTGGACTCAGTTAAAGGTAGCCAGTACATTTAAGCATACCAGATCTGGCACAAATATGGTAACAGAGTAACATCCACAACCATTGCTAGCTAAAGCCCTATACTTGCCTCTGTTATTCCTTCTGATTGCTACCATAATTTGGATTTTAAAAATTGGTAACAGAGTAACATCCCACAACCATTGCTAGCTAAAGCCCTAACTTGCCTCTGTTATTCCTTCGGATTGCTACCATAATTTGGATTTTTAAAAATCCTGCAAGTTACAACCTGCTGCACCTCTCAGATCCCTGGAATTCTCTTGCAAGGAAGGTTAAAATGGTCCACTCATTGTTGTCTTTGGGGTGAAGCAGACGAGAAGGAAAAGCGGCTGTAAGCGAGTGGGTCAAGACCCCACTGACTGCATCACCTGCTCCCAAAGCAGCCTGCATGCACATGCCATAACCACACAGCGTGGTGTCAAGCTGTGCTACTGGGTATGTTTTCGTTGTTTTGTAATTTTCCCCCCACCATCCATGTGCACTGTCACACAAACAAACTGCTGGCAACTGCCTGCTACCTAGATGCCATCCTATTGGATGGCCACCCCCTTTGATTGTGCACATAGTCACATCTACAATCCTCCACTGGGACACTGGCAGTGCTCCCCACATTCCTCTTTCACACACCCCTTCACTCCATGCCCTGTCTTCAACTGTCTGTCTCCATTGGAGGTGCCACACATTAACTTTTTTGTATTGCTGCCCTGACCACTTGGTTATGGCAGCGCCATCCTTTTTTAAATGTGCACCTGCCTTGGTGCACTTATATGCAGCTTTAGGGTTAGGGTTATGATGGAGCTTTCTTTTGGGATCGGTCTCACGTTGGGGTGTTTATATGCAGGGTCAAAGGTGCGCACTTTTCAGGCTCAAGCAGTTTATTTCCACTTCTTTTCAATCTGGCATTTTCCCCTTTAGAGTGACCAGCCACTTCAGGGGGGTGCATCATCTAAACGCCACTCCCCCAAAGTGGCTTGAAACCACTTCTATTGACCCATCTGTTTGATCCCTTTATGTTGTTGGGTAAATACGTTCTTATTCTAAAAGGCTTACAAAAATTGAAAGTTTTTAAAGAAAGGACTTTTTAAATAGTGCTGTATTGCCTCTGTTTTTTAAAACTCGGGTGTAATTTTTAATTGTAGGTTTTAAATTGTTTTAGTATTACTGATAATTTAATTATATTTTAATGTTAACCTACCTTTTCAATGTCGTAGGTGTATTGCATTTGTTTTAATTGTAAGCCATTTTTGTCCAATTTTAGAGGAAAAAGTGGGATACGAATAAAGGTGATGATGATGATAACTATGAAGATAATGATATAATAACAACTTTATTAAATTCAGCAGAGTGTTGTTGCTATTCTTAATTATTTGAGACTCAGATATCCACTACAAATCACCTGGAATTCTGTCAATACATCCAGCTCTACCTTCTTACCATGCCTATGTGAAGCTTACATAGTGATTTTTGTTTTTTTATATTTCATCAGGATTTGGATGTAGATCCCAAAGAGGCAAATAAGGGGACTCCTGAAGAAACTGGCAGCTATTTGCTTTCCAAAGACTTGCCAAAACATTGTCTCTATACTAGAATATGTTCCCTACAAAAGCTAAAGGTTAGTTCATTTCCTTCTGTCTTTCAAAATCATTGCTTTACTGAGTCCTGAGAATAAGATGAACATTTTTGTAACCCAACACCAATATTGGTAGCCTTAAATTAGTAGGTGCCATTTTGAAATAATCTAGTAAATGTAAAAGCTTCCTATGGGTGCAGCTTTTGTGAGTTAAGCTAGCAGAGTATTCAGTGTGGGAGAGGAAGGCCTTCAAGTTGAGGTTTCTGAATATGGATTCCTTGATCCCTGGGAAAGTGCCCTGAGTTGTATGGTAGAAACTAGGTTATGTTAATTTTGTGGAGTGGGAATAAGAAGCACTTCTCCTTCTTGCTCGTTAGAAAACTACCTGGAAAAAAGTAATTGGGACTTCATTTACAACACTGACATGTGAGCTATGGAACCAAGTGTAGAAACTGCCTGGAAGAGGAGAATGAACTATACATCAACTTTTCTCAACTGTAAAAAACAGCAGTAGATGACATATTTTTTTAACATAAGGAAGAACATCTGGCAGCCCTTGGTTTATAACTCAGCATATATTATGATGTAGCAGCATGTACTAAAGTGAATATGTTGGCGAGAGACGGGTTCAACTTTTACTTCTATTCCTCAAGGAGTGAGAAAGTTCAGTCACCATCCTAGAAAATCATATTTGTAGAATAATCTGAGCTATACATCAAGCAAACAGTTGTTTGTGTGTGTTTCAAGTTCCACGTATACATCTTAAAACAAATGGGGACTCCTACTATAAATGGGAAATATTTTTTGTGAATTTGTGTGAAGAGAGGACAAGAGTACTTGGATCAGAATTATCCTCTTGTGTTTGAACTGAAGAGCTCTTTTGTTTGTTTACACAATAAGTGCTGCACATTAATATTCTTTCTTTTTAATTTACAGGAAGACTTAACTTTCACAGTTTCCTTACACTATGAATATGCTGGAGTAGATGAAGTTGTGGATGAAAGGAAAGTTGTTAACATTGGCAAACCGCTCATTGCCAAATTACGCATTCATCAAGGATTCAGGAAGAATAGATGTTTCCAGAGCTGTTGTGTACCTAATGGGCCTTGTTTTACCCAGTCATCTGATGCAGGGCCAGCTGTATTTTGCCCCTCTCATCAGAATCAACAGCCACATCCCTATGCTGGCTTTCCCCAGCCAAACTCTGTTCACTCAGAGGGCATTTTGCATCCGGCAAGGTGCCAGTGTGATATCACTCCAAATAGATTAATTGCATGGCAATCGACATGGCCGTATTCATTAAGTTCAAACCAAGACAATATACCTGTGGAAACAACAGATGAACTAGAATCCGATTTCTCAGGAAATTTAAGATTGTCTCGTCAACAGTAGCCAAATTGCTTACATGGCAGTTGTTGGTAACATTCCTCAGGTAGGCAGTTGCAATACTGCTTGTGCATCTTAGGATTTCAAAGGAGGGCATTACCACTTGCAGAGAACATTGATGTGGATCCAGACTAACTTTGGTCACATGGAAGTCCCAATGAAATTAGTGGGACCTTGGTGGCTAACCTTGTCTGGGTCTACCCCACTGGATATACAGTACAAGTCTGTCTGTACTTTTAAAAACTGACAAGACACTTTTAAACAACTGGAAAGATTTCTTGCTTCATTCCCAGATTTTTCCTATGTTGAAAGTTAGGAATAAGGAGACTGCAGGCCACATGGTAAAACTTTTCTAGGACATGGCCACATAGCCTGAAAAACCTGTAAAAAACTATGGATGCCAGACCTTCAACTTCACACATGGTAATGGAGTAGCCAAAAAGGATTTAGTTGAAGCAGTCTCTTGCCTTTTTGCAAATCCAGGTACAGGTCATGCAAGAGTATGTTTGATGTTCAGAGGATAATGTTGGAGTAGCAGATATTGAAAGTGACAGATGTGTGAAAGATGTTGGAATCTGGTGGCCATATCTGGAAAAAAGATATTGGGTAGAGAATAGAGTTTTGGTCTGATCCATCAGTGTGGATACAATCATGATGGCAGTATTCGATATAATATGCTGTTAGGAAATGTGACCGGGTGGGTGCAGTTAATCTCATGCCCTTATGGGCTTCCCACAGGGGAATTTATTTGGTCATGGGGAAACAGAATGCTGGACTAGATCATCCTTTAGTTTGATCTATATGTAACTAATATGATATCTTTATTTCTGTTCTCTGAATTATTAATGAAATATGTTCCAGAATCTATACTTTCAAAAACTTTATTTATTTTTATTTATTACATGTATATACTGTCATCCTCCCAGTGTGAGACCCATTCACAAACGATAAAACAAAGGGCCAAAGCAGACTGTAGAAAAAATCCAGCTTGAGCTCTGGCTCATTGCTAGGGAACTCTGAGAACTGTACTTTTATAGACATTTATCCTTCTCTGTTAGAGAGCTCTAGTGCCACAACAAACTACAGTTCCCAAAATTCCCTAGTACTGAGCCAGGGCTGTCAAAGTGATCTCAAGCTGCATTATTTCTGCAGTGTGTTGTGGCCCAAAATCAGCTAAAATCATAATAAAATCATAAGTTAAACAATATAAAATTAACATAAGTTAAACAAGAAGACTCCCTGCAAGCAATTATTCGTTAAAAGTCTATTTAAATAAGAAAGTCAATGAAAGGAGAGCAAGGAGGGGTCCAGTTTACCCTTCTATGGAAGCAAATTCCACAGACTGGGAGCAGCCACTGAGAAGGCTCCCTCCGTATCCTCACCAAACAGGCCTGTGATGGTGGCAGGACTGAGAGAAAGCCTTCCTCTGAGGAGGTTAAGACTGGCAGGTTCATATAAGGTGACAGGGTCTTTCAAATAGTTAGGATCTGAGTTGAATGGGGCTTCATAGCAACACTTGTGCTGAACAGTGTCTGAATGGTCAACCCTAGATTTTTTCACAGGGCTGGTTTATAATTCCTGAACTTGCATTGTGCTTTATCTGTTAAACCAGATTGTCTTTCTGACAACTCAGTAGAGTCCAGAAATTCAATTCATCTTAGAGTTTCTGATTTCAGTTTCCCATCAATAGAAGGACATTAGGCACTTTAGTTACTTCAGTTTCTTATAATGATAACTGTGGTAGGATTTGACAGTTCTCCACAGTGTATACTCCAAAAACATAAACCTCAGTGAATGATGACATTTCTAGTAATTCTTAATTATTTGGGAAACCAGTAGGAAATATGAGAGATTTTTGACACCAGTAAATTTCAAGACCATCTGAATGTCATTGGTAAATGTATTTCTTATTCATTTTTATCCTTTACTGGTAAAGGGTAGGACTTAGTGTGGCACAGATGTTAACAATGAAGTGTATGCTTTTTGACACAATCGTCTGTTAGACTTAGTATGATGCCATTGTAGAAATTTGTTTGAAAACTAAATAACAAATACATGTTTTAAATATCCATGTGCCTTAAATAAATTATTCAGCTTTATCAATAATTTGCATCATTTAATAGTAAGTGCTGTAGTTTATGAAAACACATATGTGATATATTTAGTAGATGAACCAAATTGCTTTTTGGTCATTTTCTTGTACTTACTATGATTTTTATTTGATACTGTGAAATAATTTGTAGTTTTTATTGAAAGATATGTTTCAAACAAGATGCTATACTGGAGATAAAAGAATACAGTATAATCCAAATATAGAGAGTCTATAAAATTTCCTTCTACTTGGATTCTTCTTTATTCCCTTTCTACATGAGTCAGTAGAACAGATTTTTTATGTTAGTTCTCTCTGTGTTATACGGTTTCAGATTTCCTTTTGTCGTTTTGCATTAAATGTATTTGGAGAGAAGGATGGGAAGAGAAGGTAATGTGGTAAGAGAATCAAGCAATTGAAGGAAAGACTGAATGTATGCTCTTATGTCATTTTAAACTTACAATGACCCTAAGGCAAACTTACCAGAGGGTCTTCATGGCAAGATTTGTTCAGTGGGGGTTTGCTTTTCCTCCCTCTTGAGGGTAAAAAAGTGCCCATGGTCACCCAGTGGGTTTCTTTGCCTAAGTCGTGATTCAAATCCTGTTCTCCAGAGTTGTAGTCCACTACAAACCACTATGCCATGCTGGCTTTTAAAGATTGGGTGCTGAAACACTATTGAATTTGCCAGTCCCACTCTGGGATTGCCAAATCTGGTATGGTCTTATTATTGCCCTGAACTGAACTTCAGCTTGTGGCAACCCTGTGAATGAGAGGCCTCCAAGAGTCCTCATCAACAACTCTTCTCAGATCTTGCAAACCTAGGGTCAAAGCTTCCTTGATTCAATCAAATGCACCTGTAGCGTAGTCTCTTTTCCCCCTACTGTACTTTCTTCCAGTTTACAAAGCATTATGTCCTTTCTAGTGAGCAACACTTTTTCTGAATATGTCCAAAGTACAACAGCCTTGGTGTAGTCATTTTGACTTTTAATCAAGTCAAATAAGAGTTCATGCCTTTTTTGCTCTCAGACATATTTATTTGTCTTTTTGACAGTATTCATAGATGGTATTCCTAGAACTCTCCCCTTTCAGCACATTTTAAATGATTTTTTTGGTCAGCCTTCTTTGCTGTGCAGCATTCACAGTCATACAGAGAAATTGGAAATAATATAGTATAAATTATTCTGGCTTTGGTATTTAATGAAATAACTTGATTCCCTCATAGCTGCCTTTCTAAATCTTAGCCTTCTGGTTTCTTGACTACAGCTTCCATTTGTATTAACAATTGAGCCAAGGAACAGAAAATCTTTAGCCATTTCATTGTTTTCACAAACCACTTTAAAATTATGTAAATCATATAGGGTCATTATTTTTGTTTTCTTAGTATTAAGTCGGGTTATCGAACGTTATAGCTGAAAGTTTCTGTTCAGGGGAACTCATCTTTCAGTGAGAGACTAAGGCTGCATCTTAACTGCAGATTTAATGCATTTTGGCACTGCTTTAACTGCAATGGCTCACTGCTATGGGATTTTGGGATTTGTAGTTTTTTGAGATATGTAGCCTTTGTCAGAGAGCTCTGGTGCCACAACAAGCTACACATTCTAGGATTCCATAAGATGGCACCATGACAACTAAAACGGTATCTTACTGCATTAATTCAGCAAATGATAGAATATGAGGACTTCCTAGATAGAACAAAGGGAAAATTGATCATACAGAAAGAAACTGGCCATGAAAATGAAGAGGGCAGTAACACTGAGGGAGCACCCTGGAGGACAGTCATTGTCAGAAGCAGACCATACACAAAGGATTTGGAATTGCTCCAACTAAGCAATCATTTCCTACATCTCCCTGAGGATAATGGTGGTGAAGAGGCACACACAGCAGACCAGCGACAAGAGGCACTGCATGCTAAGGTAGCTAACCACCAGCTGCAGCAAGAAGGAAAGTAATGTGCTGGTGTTAGGGAATTCATTTTTCAAGGGTATAGAAGTTAAATGTGTGCCAGCCAGCCAAGATCAAGAATACAGAGCACTATTCTTCTGAGTCATGTGGTCATCAACAACACTGGCAAGAACACCTTTGAGCAGATCACCTTGGACTATGAAGCCCTTGCCAGGAAAGTGAACAGCTTAGAGGCACAGCTGGCATTCTAACCAGTTCTACCAGTGAAAGATAGAGGACCACACATGGACAGGAAGATACTACAAGTGAATGATTGGCTATGCAGATGGTGTCAACAGGAAAGGTTTGGCTTCTAAGACCATTGTCTTCACCTCTTAGATGAAAGACTACTGGCTACAGATGGGCCACACCTCACAAACACTGGGGAGAATGGCAAAGACATGGTGAATCTGATAAAGAGGGCTTTAAATGTTTGGGGGATGGAGATGATAGTGTAAACATCTGCCCAAAAACAAGCACTAAACACAAAGATATGAATTCTTGAGGAAAGCTGAGAGAGAATAGGAGTCACAGTAAAGTGATTGGCGGTAAAATTAAAGATGAGAACAAAGAATGCCTAATGGCCCTTGGGGCCCCTTCCAACTCTATGATTCTATGATTATTCCATTTACTGTCATGGGGTGGAGATTGCTGTAGTTTATAGTTTATTTGGCATGTACAGTGGGACCTTATCTGCGAGGAATCTGTTCCGCCCTCCCCCTGTGAATAGCAAAACCATGGGACCTCAAGTCCCATTTTCCCCAATGGTGGCATGTGGACGCAGCTGTGCTGCCATTAGGGACAATCCCCAGTGGCAGTGTGTGGTTGCGGCTGTGCCGCCATTAGGAACAACAGGGACTGTCCCTAATGGCTGTGCGGCCGCATGCATGTGCCACCATTGGGGACAATGGGAGCTTGCCATCTGTGGATGCTTAAAATCAAACAGAGGCCACGCTCACGATAACGAGGCCCCACTATCTGTACTTTTTTCTTTTTAAAAAAGAGGTATTCTGTCCTGAAAAGTAACATGCCCTATTACATTACACAGCCCCCTCCTGCCTCCTCGCCGACCACCACCGTCGCTGCCAGGGCTGCGCCTTCTGCCGGGGGCTCCTCCCGGGGGTGTCGGAGGTGCGCTTCTGCGCCACCGCCCGGGAGCGCCGCCCCGGACTGGGGAGGCACCGCAGCGGGAATCTTTTTGACTCTTGGCCCTCTGGCTTTGGCGTTTGGCGGCCAGTTTGTGCGTGGGGCCTTTAAGGGGACACCTGGGGGAAGCCAGGTAGGAGCCCGCAGGTGAGAGCGGCGGGTATAAACGCCGGGAAACCGGACCCTCCCTGACACGCCCCCCTGCCTCCTCGCCGGACCACCACCGTCGCTGCCAGGGCTGCGCCTCTGCCGGCGGCCTCCTCCCGGGTGTCGGAGGTGCACTTCTGCATTGCACAGCTTCTATTGGGTTAGGGAGGCTTGGACTAGCCCGAGGCAGAGGATGCCTGGAGTGGCTTACCTCTGCTCTTCAAATGGTCACACAGGGGTGGGGGGAGGCTGGGGAGGCGGGGATGCATGGGCCGGGGAGGGAAGAGGTACATCACGACGAGCGGAGCTCGTATTGAGTAGTGTGGGGCAGGGGGAGTATGGTGGTGGGAGAGGGACTTGCGTTCCAGGGGAAGGAGAGATCGATGCATCATATCTATCTCTCTTCCTGTCCCCCCCCAACCTAAGGACCTGAGGGTCGCTCCAACCGTGCCGCAAACCCTGTCGCTGCTCCTGTGCAACGCCAGATCAGTGAACAACAAGACCCACATCCTCCCCGATATGTTGGGGATCAAAAGTGTGATCTGGCTTGCATTACCGAGACCTGGCTAGGGCCTGAAGGGACGCTGTGTGGCTCAGGCCCTGCCTGCCGGGTTCTCGGTGAAGGACCAGTGCAGGTTAGGCGGCGGGGGGGTGTGTGTGGGCTTGATACATAGGAACACCGTGTCCCTCACCAGGAACCACATCCGACAGACGTCCTAAATCGATTGGTATTTACCTGACCCTAAGGCTAGAGCAGTCTAGGGATTCTGTGTGTATCGGCCACCCCGTGCATTAGCGGACTCCCTTAACGAGCTGACACAGTTGGTCGCTGAGTGATATTGGAGATGCCCAGGCTACTGTCCTGGGTGACTTCAATATCCCCTCACGACCGCTATGTCCCATCGGTGCGGCTCGGGAATCATGGATGCCATGACGACCATGGGCCTGTCTCAGCTGATACAGGGTCCTACGCATTGTGCGGGTAAACTCTCGATTTGGTTTTCTGTTCGGATGCGGAAATCCGTGGGCGGAAATAGTTAATGTTTCCCCCTTGTCAGAGACGGATCACTTCCTGGTAGAGGTGAAAATCAAGGCCTCTACCAGTCCCCCCCGGGGTGGTGGACTATTAGGATGGTCCACCCTCGAAGGCTGATGGACGAACCCAAAGGTTCCAAGAAGCTTTAGAGGGTACATGGTTGGAAGCAACGCGACTCTTTTGATGCCCTCACCGGTACTTGGAATACCGGTCTCTCCAGGGCTATACACAGTATCGTCCCAAGCACTCTCAGGCCTCTTCCAAATGTAAGCCTTGGTATACGGAGATACTCCGGGCAAGGAAGCGGGTCTGCGACGGCTCAGAGTACCGTTGGCGGAAACACCTTTGCTTAGACGACAAGGCTCTCCTAGCCCAATTGTTAAAGGACTACGGAGAGGCGACGAGCAGCAAAAGAATTCGTTCTATTGTGCTCGTATTGCGTCCGCGAGTCGCGTCCGGCAGAGTTGTTCAGGGTGGTCAGGGAGCTAACTCAGCTCCTCCCGCCCTGAACCAGATCCTTGAACCTACTAAGGCCTGCTGTGACTTATTTAATGACTTTTTTGCGGGATAAAACCTCTCGTATAAGCGAAAGGTCTGAACGCTGACATTTTAGCAGAACCTAGGGTAGAGGTGTCCAGAGCCTCCGTGGACTTTATTAAACTGGATTGGTTTGAGTCGGTGAGTACCGAGGATGTGGACAAGATCCTCGGAAGGTGTTCGAGAAGACAACCTGCTCTCTCGATCCCTGTCCCTCGTGGTTAGCGGCCCAGGGGGGACCGGGGGTAACAACCTTGTTACGCCGGATAGTTAATACATCTTTGAGGGATGGGCAATTTCCATCACAACTGAAATGGCCATGTAAAACCTATTCTAAAAAAGCCCTCCCTCGACCCCCTGGTTCATAATAATTATCGGCCTGTTTCGCTGCTCCCATTTTTGGGAAAGTGATCGAGAGGGCGTTGCCATCCAGCTTCAGGCGGTCTTGGATGAAACGATTATCTGGACCCATTTCAAACTGGCTTCCGGGCGGGTTACGGGGTTGAGACGGCCATTGTCGCCTTGGTCGATGATCTCCGTCTGGGCATCGACAGGGGAAGGTGTCCTGTTGGTGCTCTTGGACATCTCAGCGGCTTTCGTACCATAGACCATGGTATCCTTCTGGGACGCCTGGCAGAGTGGTGAATCGGGGGCACTGCGCTCCAGTTGTTTTCCGGTCCTACCTCTCTGGGGGTCCCAGATGGTGCAGCTGGGGACGTGTGCCGATGAGCGGGCCCCTTAAACTGGGGGTCCCTCAAGGAGCCATTTGTCCCCATGCTATTTAACATTTACATGAAACCGCTGGGAGAGATATCCGGACATGGGGCGCAGGGTTTCCGTACGCTGATGACACCCAAATTATTTTCTCTATGTCTCCGACTGATGCAGTGACCAGGGATGCATCTCTCCTCTCGTGGCTGTCTAGAGTCAGTAATGGGCTGGATTGAGGGAAAACCGATCAAGTTGATCCAGAGAAAACGGCAGGTACTAGTGTAGGTTCCCCTGGTCCAGGATGGCGGTGGTTCCACCTGTCCTGAATGCGGTCAAGCTCCCTGTGAAGGGACTCTGTGCGCAGTCTGGGGGTGCTTTCTTGACTCGTCGCTTCACCTGACTGCTCAGGTGAATGCGACGGTCAGAGCACCTGTCATCAGCTTTGCTATTCGCCAGCTGCGCCCATACCGGCCCAGAGGGACCTTGAAAATTGTTGTACCTGCTCTGGTAACCTCGAGACTGTATTTCTGCAAAGTACTCTACTTGGGGCACCCTTATACCAAACTCGGAAGCTGCAAATGGTGCAGAACATGGCAGCCCGGCTGGTCACTGGCGTTTCCAGGACCAGCCATATAACACCGTATTAAAGATCTCCATTGGCTGCCCATTTGCTTCCGGGCTCAGTATAAGGCGTTGGTATTACCTATAAAGCCCTAAATGGCTTGGGCCAGGATACCTAAAGGACCGCCTCTCCCCGTACCTTCCGCCTCGCACCCTCCAGAACGTCTGGGCAGCAATTACTGAAGGTACCTGGGGCGAGATTATCCTCCACTACAGGAGGACATTTTCCACTGCTGCCCCAGCCCTTTGGAATACGCTGCCACTGAGCTCCGCTCGACTACCACCCTGGCCCAATTCAGGAAGGATCTGAAAAACCTTCTGTTCCAACAGGCATTCCCCGATAAAATCCTGTGGGCCTCCCTCCTCTTCCGTGGCCAGAGGTTGGGCTATGGGGCTTTTTTGCCTGTTTTTTATTGTTGAATGGAGGCTGATGTATTTGTTTTAATGTATTCTTGTATTTTAATGCTTTATGTATTAATGTTTTAACTTTGTTGTAAGCCGCCCTGATCCGAGGAAGGAGCGGGATTAAATAAAAAACTTTATTTATTACGTATTTATTTATTTAGAGCTTTATATAGACTGCAGTAGAAACAAATTGAAATGCATGTGATTTTTGACACAACACTGCCTCCTATTTTCCTTGCTTTTATTTCTCCAAGTGACAAAAAATTGGCAGGTTTTCCAGAATTAGTGGGATCTCTTTAGTGAAACTAAAGACCTCTGAATAGATTTTAAATCTACACCAAAATAGTCGTTAACATACCAGACAGGCTAACTCCTGGAATTTAGTTCTGCAGCTGCAAATCAGAGGGACATAATTTTTGTCACTCATCTCATGTTGCAAAATGGCTTTAACATAATAGGATCTACCTGTCAAATCTGTAATGGTGCACTATTAGAACATGAATTATCTTTGATAGAAACAGTTGCCTCTTTCTCCTCCTCCTTCACATGACAGTTTTTTGAACGGTAGCTGACAGAGAAGATAAACATTATTCTTTAAAATAACATAAAGCTCCAGAAGAAAAAGTGTTCTGCCCAGAGGTCTTTCAACTGGTGGTTTTGACTGCTAAGGGGAGTGGGAAGCAAGTTCAGGAGAATCTTACACCAAGGAATGATAAAAGGAAAGTGTTTGCTTTAAGCACCTACACATTTCAAATTGTAATTTTGACTGCTCCAACTTTCTTTTCTTTCATCAAGTGTCCGTTCACACTACAAAATTATAGTGGTATTATTCCACTTTTAACTGCTGTGGTTCAAATCCATGGGATTATAGGGAGTTCTGGTGCTTCACCAAACTCCAAATCCCAGGATTTCATAGGATCAAACCATGGCAGCTGTAGTAGATAAATAGCACTATAATTGTTAGCATTACAGTGGTACCCCGGGATACGAAAGCACTGCGTTACGAAATTTCCGGGATACGAAAAAATTCCATAGGAAAAAACTGTTCCGGGTTACGTTTTTTTTTCGGCTTACGAAAAAATTTTTTGGTGCTTTTCGGCGCTTTTTCGCACGAAATCGCGGCTTCCAGCGCTAGCGCCTATGGCTTTTTCGGGTTGCGAAAGATTTCGGGTTACGAAGGGCGCCGCGGAACGAATTAATTTCGTAACCCGGGGTACCACTGTAATGGGTTCCTGAGGTTAAGGAGCAGAGACTCCTGCTATATGTGTTCTCCCATTTGTGTGTAATGTTACTGTGTGCCTTCGAGTCATTTCCAATTTATGGTGACCCTAAGGTAACTCTATCATGAGGTTTTCTCTTGTTCAGAGGAGGTTTGCCATTGCCTTCCCCTGAGGTTGAGAGCATGTGACTTGCCCAAGGTCACCCAATGGGTTTAATGGTTGGGCTGGGAATTGAACTCTGGTCTCCAAAGTCATAGTCTGGCACTCAAACCATTATGCCATGCTGGCTTTCAGTGGTGATTCTATGCATGTTCAAACAATAGTCCCACTTTATAGGCATAACTCAGTTAACAAAGAAGGTGCATTCCTGGGTATTAATTGTTTATTGGAAATATTGAGAGCTTCCAGTTATTTTTGTTTAGTTTTACCTGCATGTTCT
This sequence comes from Sceloporus undulatus, assembly GCF_019175285.1. NCBI lineage: Eukaryota > Metazoa > Chordata > Lepidosauria > Squamata > Phrynosomatidae > Sceloporus > Sceloporus undulatus. The sequence goes on along the minus strand of NC_056523.1, from coordinate 312,936,073 downwards.
CAGGTTTGCATTCAAACGCTTTCTTGAAATATCCCAGATTTCTCTCACTTCTGCCCCCTTGTGTCGCTTCTCTTCTCTCAACACTTAAGAAATTGATTTTCACCTATTTCCTCTAAGCCTTCTTTGGCTATAACTCCTGAAAAATAACAAAGTGCTTTAGTAAGATTACACTAGACATCAGGATCATTTTGCTTTGTTGCAAACATTCCTCAAACAATTGATCTCTGTTGAACCTGGAAACAATAGCTGTGTTTACTAGTGGTGCCCATCATAGCTTATTCTGAGATAATACACACAGCTAGGTAGAGATATACAGTTGCCCCTTCAGCTCCACAGACTTGAAATGTGCAGACTTGGAAATCTGTGGAAGAGCTACCGCTATTAATCTCAATGGGAAGTGTGTGCCCCATTCAAGCCTATGGACTTGAATATGTGCGAGATTTGAACTTGCAGGGGAGTCCTGAACTGATCTCCCCATTTTGTAAAATACTGGGTTAATTTAAATTGACCTGGGAAGTGGGAATGAAGAGAGCTTGGTGACATTGGGAGTTCCTGGGAAATAATTTGGGATGAAGAAAACTCAAAACAGTGAAAGACAGCAGACCATACAATAATAGCTGAACTGAAAAGACTACAAAGGCAGCAAGATGAAAAGAAACCAAAGAACAATAATTAAAAACATTTGTTGTGGTGTGCCTTCAAGTCATTTCTAATATACGGCAACCCTAAGATGTACATACCACAGGGTTTTCTTAGCAAGAGTTGTTCAGAGTGGAGTTGCCTTTGCCGTTCTCTGAGGCTGAGAGAGTGCGACTTGCCCAAGACCATCTAGTGGTTTCCATGGCCAAGTGGGATTCGAACCTGGTCCCCAGGGTTGTAGCCCAGTGCTCAGACCACTACACCACACTGGATCCAATTCAATAAATATATAAACCTTTCTAAAATGCTGGCTGGGGCAATTTACCTCGAAACCTGACAGCAAATCAATCCCAAAATTTGGGTGCCACAGGAAAGAATATCCTCTCTCTGCTGAGGGAAGAGGCAGAAGGCCAAAATGGTGCTGTGGGGAGCCTGTGACTCCTCAAAATCCTAAGCGCTCTTTTCCCCTCAACCATGCCTCCCACACCACTTGTAAACAGGTCCTGGAACTGACATTTTATTAGTTTCAATGGAGTTGTTCTTGTTTAAAAGCTCAGAAATGTGAAAGGAAGGAGCAAAAAGAAATCTGTAATTTTAATATAATTACTTTTTGGTATTTCTGGCTACAATTTTATATCTAAAGGACAATGAACATTGTTTTAAGAAACAAGAGTACCAATGTAACTATTAGTAGCATTCCCAAAATGTCCCACTAGAGAGCACTCAATGCACATTGGTTATTCCAGAAAGTGAATACAATTTTTTTTTAATTCATAAGAGGCTGCAAAGGCATTAGTAACTCTGTTTTTGGAACTATAGAATTGTACTTTTGTTTTTAAGTGCACATTTTCAAATATGCTATGCTGGTTTAAGCCCAGAACGATACTGCAAAATTTGGGGAAATGTAAAATCTCATGGATAATTATGTTTTCCAACCACACATTAGTCCCAGAGTTCAGATCACTTTGCAGATCAGGAGTCTTCCCAATCCCTTAGTTTCTTATTTTTAATTAGAATAGTGTGGTTTACTCAATACTTCTTTTTTCCCCATTTTATTTTCATACCTTTTCATTCCAGTGTACTCTGCCTCTCATAGCAAAACATTATCAGAAAGAAAGGATTCTCCACCATTATTATTTTCCTCATGATGAACGTTTCTTCTGGGGGGGAAATCCACATTTTGCAATACCCCCAAACTGAGATACAGGCATGTCAACTCAGGGTTCCTATTAAGCACCAGAAAGCCTGAATGTCTGATTCGCTCCAAGCCTGTGTCAGAGTTTTGCCATTGTTTTGCAATGTGTTGGAATGAGTTTTGTGGGCACTGAAAAAGAACTGCAGAACTCTGACACAAGTTTGAAGGAGACTGCAAATGCTGGGGTTCATAGTTAACCAAGCTTACTATATGCCTTCCTAAAAAGGAATGCCTTTCCAACATTTGGAAGAAGTCATACCAAACCAGGTCACTGATCCCTCTCAGTGTCATTTACTCTGGTTAACAGTGGCTTTCCCTAGTGGGCTTTACTAACACTCCCTAGAGAGACACCAGGAATTAAATCTGGTACCTTCTGTATGCTAAATGCACATTTTAGAACTGAGCTAACACCTTATCTCTTCACTAGACCATTTGTGATAATAAAGGCCTGGTATAGACGGGCCTCGTGGCACATCTTAATGACATGCTAGGGTTGCCTAAGGGCGTCATTTACAGACGCCCTGCAACCTAGCACGTATCCCGTACATCAAAATGGTGGCGCCCTGTACAGATGGGTGCCGCCAATTTGACATGATGGACACTGGTGCACTGCAGCGTCAGTATTGCGCTGCAAAAAGAACCTGCTTTTTGCGGGTTCTTTTTTGCTCCGCGAGGAAACCACACAATTTGTCCGCTGCAGCTTCCTCACGGAACAAAACAAGGCGTCAGCAGACCACCCTTTTTGGGCGCTCTGTACCGGTCCTATGATCAGATACTTGAGGAACTAGGAGGCCAGAGGAATCAGTTTCTGGACATAGCAATAGCAAGTACATTTCTATACTTCTTATCAGTGCACTTATGCACGCTCTAAGCAGTTTACAAAGTGTAAGCTTATTGCCCCCAACAAACTGGGTACTCATTTTAGTGACCTCCTCAGAAGGATGCAAGCCTGAGTTGAGTATGAGCCCTTTTGCTGGTACTGAACTCGCAACCTTATGGTTTGTGAGTGGCTGCAGTACAGGCATTTAACCACTGCACCACCAGGGCTCCTTTTACCACTTTAGATTACAGCTAAGATCCTACATGGTCTTGCACAGCATGTGGCATTATGAATTGATTGGGTTTGGCATGCCTTGTGTGGTACTACATGCCACAAGGTTGTTTCTGCAACTTTGAACAGACATTCTGCATTGTTAGCCAAAAAAGATGTGGGACGGAGGGGGGTGTCCTCACCAAATAGTATTTTTTAATAGCTTGCAATAGGCTGGGATAATCTTTAGGACTATTTGCCCTTCTGTATACCAGTAATAATTGAGGAGCACGCCAGGTTCAGGGTGAATTAAGAGAGTTATATAGACAAATGTGGAATGCAATCACATACACAAGATAGCAATTCTCAGACAGCATACAGAGCTAACCGAAATGGAAATATGGAATGATAGTAACAGAGTTTTAAGGGGGTTGCACTTGGCTGATAATTACCTGTCTGATGAGTAAATCACGGAAAGCTGGAGTGGCTCAGACTGGGAGGTCTGAGGGCGACATAGCTGCATACACAGCAAGCAGTCTAAGACAACTTTATGCACTCTGTGATCACACTGAGACTAGGTTCTTGGAACCAATACTTATACCTAAAATATAGCTCCAAGCGGTGGACTATTTTTGCCAGGTAACAAAAGCAGGATGTCCTTTCCCAGGAATCAACAATAAGATTGTGGACTGGCTGATGGCTTTAACTTTAGTGTGACAAAAACAGTGATTGGATCAGGATATCTTCAGGATGGATCCAGATATGCAGCTGTGATAGTCTGAAAAATCATTATGTAGAGAGATCTTATAGCACCTTTGAGACTAACTGAAAGAAAAGTTGGCAGCATGGTGAGGATCTCAAATGCATTTGAGGAAGCAGATGTAAGGACCTGAACAGATAAGCCAAAATAAAGCTGCTTCGGGTCACTTTGGAGGTATGCTGTAAGAGGCCAGAAGCCGTGCCAAAGCCACATTTCAGTCCTAAGGACCGGAGCACAGCTTTGGTGCAGCTTCTGGCTTCGTAAGATACATCTGTCATTTAAACAGCATACCTCCAAAGTGACTCAAAGGAGCCTTATTTTGGCCTGTCTGTTCTGGCCCTAAGTCTACAAAAGCTCATGCTGCCAACTTCTTTCTCTCTACACCCAGGATGGAGGGACAAAGAAGTTTAGCTGGGAGCACATCAGGGGGTAAGCAGAGAAGTTGGTTTACTGCTTTGTCTCATGTGTAAGAGGAAATGCAGATAACTTGGAGAAGGAAGGAACAATTCCTCACCCATCTAGATGTGATTGTCTCATTACCTGGATATGCACATGCTTCCTAGGAACAAGCTCCTTTCCTCCTGGGGACCTGATCTAAGGGTCCTGAAAAGTCAAACATAATATCTACAGATATGAAATATGAAATATGGGGACCCCAAAATAAAGTGCAGGTGCTAACAGCATCAGACAAAATGTCCAATTGCTTCTATAGAAGAATTTACCAATGCATAGGATCATAGAATTGGAAGGGGACTCATGAGCCATTGATTCCTAATCCCTCTTCAGTGCAGCTAGTGCAGTGAAGGTGAACCTTTTAGAGGCTGAGTGCCCAAATTGCAACCCAAAATCCACTTATTTATTGCAAAGTGCCGTGTCCCTCTGGCTTTCCAGTAACAATCTCTGGCAAACTGTGTGCTGGGGCGATGGCACATGTGCCCACAGAGAGGGCTCTGAGTGCCACCTCTGGCATGTGTGCCATAGGTTCGCCATCACTGAGCTAGTGCATTCCCAGCAGTAGCTGTCCAGCCTCTTTTTTGAGTCCACTGACTACGGGTTTATTCAGACAGTGACAATAATTCTGGTAGAATCTGGGTTGAATCTTTGTTGTTCAGATGTATTTCAAATGCATCCAATTAAGTTTGGGGTGGGGGGGTACCAAAAAAACCCCTTAACCAGGGCTAATCAGCCTTAGGAGTTTTCACAAATATTCCTGAAAGATTCACATTATTGGCTGAGTGAATAACCAATGCAAACAGGATCATTCTCCATGTCTTGAATGTATTTCAAATACTCCATCTTTATTTGCAGTGCTGACACATGTGAACAACAGAACTTGCAGAGATGTGCACAGATGTGGTTCTGATAAAAAAATGTGAACAACAGAACTGGAATGTGTGAACAACCCCAAAGAAAGCTAGCATGGTGATGTGGCTTGAGTAGGATTCTGGGACACCAGGGTTTGAATCCCTGATCAGCCATGGAAAACTACTAGGTGATCTTGAGCAAGTTACACTTTCTCGGCCTCAGAAAAAGCCAATGGGAAACCTTCTTTGTACAACTCTTGCTGGGGGAAAAGTGTGATTGGCTCACTTTAGGGTTGCCATATCAGGAACAACATCAAGACAAGATTCCAGCTTGCATGTCTGAAAATACTGTAAAGGATTGCAAAGTTTATAAACACTTTTGAGCTTCATGTCCCCCCCCCCCGGTATATAAGCCAGCTGCTGCAGGGTTTAAGAACATGAACTGTAGAAGACTTTGGCCGGTTACAAACCGGCACTTGGGACATCCCCTGGGTCTAATATGGACTCTGTCCGTACAATATGGCGCCAGCCGTTCCACATGGCCGGTGCCATCTTTACGTATCGGACACTGTGCATCCGAACGTGTCGCGGTGCCTGTGACGTCGCGAATGCGCCCCTGGCGCCTCGCGACGTCACAGAGGCGCTGCAGAAAGAAGCTCCATTTTGGAGCTTCTTTTTTGCTCCGTAAGGGAGCCGCGCGGTGTGGCTGCGACGGCTCCCTTATGGAGCAAGCGGCGGCGGCGGCAGACTGCCTCAAAGCGGCGGTCTATAACCCGCCTTTGCTTAATTTGTCCCACAAAGGAAGAAGAGAAAGACAAATGAGAACAAGGAAGATCTAGAGTTCAGAGAGAGAAGATTTCCACATGTCTCTGAATCGTTTGGGGAGCAGCCATCTCACATTGACGCAAAGTTTCTGTTAACGGGAAATGGCTGCTCCCCGAATGATTCAGGAACGCTGGAAACGAGGGGACGATTCCCTGACGTTTAGGAAGTGCATCAGGCTTTCACACACACGGTTCCCTGATGTTTTTCTGGCATTTTACCAGCGTTTACCCCACGGTGGTAATCGCTAGTGTGGAAATCTTCATGGTCTGTTCTAGATAGATCTTTTGAGTCTTGTCCAGTTCTTTGGGGATGTGCAACAGAGCTTGGCAAAATTAGCTTTTTAGCCCCAATAAACTCCCAGTCAGCACATCCATTGGGTTCACTGGCCAGAAGATTGTGGAGTTCTAATAACATCTAAAAATAACATCGCCGCAGTCTACTATTTTCTGCTTTTGGGGGAAATTTATTTTTTATTTGAAGAGCTTTAATGTTGTAATTGCATTATTTTGAGTGGAAAGAGAAGTTAAATGTTTAATTAATTTTTAAAAAAGGTGATGCATTGGCTAATTAAGGGGAAACTGATGCACATTATGATGGGGATGCATAAATGCATCTTTGTCTCTTTAAATTCTTTGTTCATACAAGCTGCTATAGGAGCGGATACGTGCAGGTGGTGTGCTTTCCAGAAGTATCTGATGGGCAGCAGAATGAAACAGGATCAGATGTACCTCTGGTCTCTTCTGCCAGGGCTTTCATTCTTTAAAGAGAGCCTTATTTTAATCATCCACACAGCCACCTCTTCTTTTTGAGTGAGGCATCCACGCAAAGCTGGTACAGTTGAGACTGCAGTCCATTCCTGCCCCTGTCTTTGCTTTTAATACCCCTTCTGTCCTTTCATGGTATTGGAACAAAAGGCTCCAAGACTGCTGTTTCACAGCTGCTGCAATAAAAGACTATGGGGCAATAATGGAGATGTTGTACTATAGTACAGAAGCCTCCAGTCAACAAGTCTTTGTTCTTTTTAAAAAGGTTTCAGCTATTGTGATTTTCATTCTTGCTCTTGAAATAATGATAAACTGCAGCTCTCAGGAAATTTTAGTCTTTGCAGCATTTATGTCACGGTTGGCAATTGTGCTACTCTCTAGAGGCTGTTGGACTGCAACTTCCAGCAGTCCTAGCCAGCATAGTCAATGGTGAATAATACCAGGTTGTGCAGGCCAGCAACATCTGGAGAGGAAACAACAAAGGAGGGGCAAACAACATCTGGAGAGGCAAACTATAGAGGATCCCTGTTGGCACAGTGGTTAAATGCCAGTACTACAGCCACTCACTCACAAAGCACAAGGTTGCGAGTTCAATACCAGCCAAGGGCTCAAGCTCAACTCAGGCTTGCATCCTTCCAAGATCACCGAGTACCCAGCTTGCTGGGGGGAATTAGTTTACACATTGTAAACCACTTAGGGAGTGCCTAAATGCACTGATAAGTAGTATAGAAATATCCTTGCTATTGCTATTCCACCACTGATTTGTATGGGCATCTGCTTCTGCATGATCAAACTGATTCACCCTGCCTCTCTTAATATAATAATAATAAAGATTTATTTATAGCCTGCCCAATCACGAAGAATCCGGGCGGGTTACAACAATAAAATACATTAATTACAATAGAGTTAAAATCAAACCCTAGACCTACCGCCCCCCCATACCCAATACTAAAACAGAATTAAACAATAATAGTATAAAAAACATTAAAAACATTTTACAAAAAGGCAGAAACATAGGCGGGGAAGATTAGACAAATGAGGGGACAATATCTCTGTATCTGGGGAGGGTAACTAAGTTGGAAAGGCCTGCCGGAAGAGATCCGTCTTGATACTTTCTTAAAAGCCGTCAGAGTGGAAATGTGACGGATCTCCTCCGGCAGGTCGTTCCATAGTTTAGGAGCAGTAGTAAAGAAGGCCCTCTGGGAAACTGATGTTAACCTATTTTTTTTGGCTGTAGTAGATTTCTTCCAGAGGACCTCAGTGTGCGGGGCAGGAAGAAGGCGTTCCCACAAGTACTCTGGGCCCAAGCCATGTAGGGCTTTAAAGGTAATCACCAACACTTTGTACTCTTGGTTTCAAATCACATGTGATTAGTCTTCATGGGCCAAGACTGCTTGATTCTGTACAATGAGTGATTGGTGGTTGTTTTTTTGTGTGCTTATTTTTTGGAAAGTCTGTTTTATCCATGAAGAGTTCTGTGCGAGCCTCAAGAGAGCTGCTCCCAGCCACAACAGACCATTGGCCGTAAGCCTGCAGTGTTTGAGCCCACCTAGGGCTAGTCCTGTTATAAGGCAGGGTGATGCAATTGTCTCAGGAGCAGATGCTGGAGGACTAACAACACGAGCCTTCTGGCCTTTCCCTTCTAATGTGCCTTATAGTCTGTCCTGAACCCCTTAAACTAGCTGACTGCTGTCTCAGCTGCAGTGGAGGAAAATATCCTTTCACCAGTATGGAAGTGAAATACAACTGCGAGCCCAGTTTGCTTCTCTCTCTTTCACTTTTCTTTCCCCTCATATAAGATATCTGGGGCCCTCCCTGTCTCACATTTTGTGTTTTTATATGTATATCCTTATTCATACACTACCATATACATGCATTCCCACATGAAAGGGACTAGCCATCTCTCAGGGCCTGCAGTTAAGTCTTAGAGCCTGGACCCTCATCTCGTTTTCAGGGCGATGGGGAGGAATCTCAGAGTAAGAGCTCTACTTTGAAAGGCACATGCATGTGTAGCTGTATTTCTTATTTGTCAGACTGGGTGCTTTTTATTTAAATGTCATACTTGGTGAAACTACAGTTGATGCTGAATGTATCATGGTTGATGGCAACATCAGGTACTGACTTTTGCAAACTCATCCTTGTAACATCACCAGGACTTATTTCTTGTGATATCAGAAGAGATCACCCTTGGTCTCAGGCTTGACACAGTCCTGGCCTGGGAGCACTAAATGCACACAAATCCATTCTCACCCATTGCAGACAGCTATTTTCTCTGGGGTTATTCACACTGTGAAAATAATCCAGGATGAATCTGGATTGAATCTCTGTTGTTCACACGCATCCCAAATGCACCTGGTTAAGTTTGTGGGGGTCTGCCAAAAACTCCAATTAATATGGGATAATCATTATTGTTTTCCCCCAAGTTGTTTAAAAAAGATCCACATCATCAGTAGTGTGACTAACTGATGTGAACAGATCTGAGATAAAACTCTGCATGCCTTGAATGTGTTCTGAATGAATTCTGAATGCATTTGCATTTCTGACTGCATCTTTATTCAAATGCTTGCATGTGTGAGCTGCTGAACTCACAGAGATGTGCACTGATGTGATTCCATAGTGTGAGTAACAAACCCAGAATGCGTGAGAGATGATTCACATCATTGTGCTAAAAAAAACCCCAATGTCTGAATGATCCCTAAATCTCTGCTTCTGAACTTCTCATTGTCTCACCTTCTCTGCCATGCCTAATGTTGGGTCTTTAAAATATGTTTCTCCTGTCCCCAGCTTTCTGGGAAGTTTTTAAAACCATGAAGAGGAGTTGGGAGGAAGAAGGTGAACCAGTGGTTTCTCTCACAAATGGGCATAGATTAAATACTTGTCCTCAATGCCTAAGATTTACAAAACAAATTTGTAGTAATTTAGCATTCAGTCTCCAAGCTTCAGGAGAAACATGTGGCCGTGTTGTTGGAACATTCTATGGACTGACCAGGTACAGCACTTTTATTATATTAGGTTTTGAGAACAATTTTGTTTTTGTTCATTTATAGCCCATTTCCCCCAATATTGGATTTCAAGCCAGCTCACAGAAAATTAAACCCAGAACAGATTAAAAACATAGGAAATCAGTAACATATCTGCAAAAAAAATATTTTTAAAAACAGATTAACAATCTATACAATTAAAATCATTTTAAAGTTCATTAAAATACATAAGACAACAAAACAACACAATCATTAAAAGCCCATTGCAGACAATTCCTGAAAGCCTGCTGGAATAGGCAAGTTTCAACTTGGTGGTGGAATATGATTCAGGAGGGACCTGTCCTAGGCTGCATCTGAATGCAGTTTGACAAGCTTCAATTGCCATGGCTCAATGCTATGGAATCCCGGGATGTGTAGTGTGTTAAGGCACCAGAGATCTCTGACATAGAAGGCTAAATAAATCTAAAAAAACTACGTATCCCAGAATTCCATAGGATTGAGCCGTGGAGACTGTAAGTCTTTTCCCTAAAAGGTGGAAGAAACTGTTTTTCAGCATGGGCTCAGAAACTGCATGTTGACTGACTATTTTCATGGTTCAGATGTAGAGAGCTGGACTAACAGCAATTTGTAGGTGAGTTGGAAGAAACAATAAAACCATGGTAGTAGTTGTTATCAACTTCAGTATGGAAGAATAAATCGCATGAATATAATTAATGGTCTCATGACACCTTAAGCACTAAACAGTTTTATTTGGTATCAACTCTTAGGAATGCCAGCCCATATCACAAATCAATGAAAATGGATGCCAAATGAAACTGGGTACTCCATGTGTTGGGAGATGCAGTTTGGCCCTTCATGGGACCTGAGGAGGCTAAATTGCCCACCACACAGTGTCCCCAACACCAACTGATTTTTTTTGGGGAGGGGGAATGGACCCTAATATGGCTCTAAATGGCGGATTGCTGTTTGGGAGAGTGCTTGGCTCTTTCAGATCCAGGAGTGTTTTTTGTTTTTGTTTTTTTGAAAGAAAGAAATCAACCAGCAATTTGGGGAAAATGGGATGCTGGCAGAACCTTGAGGTGAAGTCGTAGGCTTTCATGGTCGGCATCCATAGTTTTTTTTGTGGGTTTTTCAGGCTAAGTGACCATGTTCTAGACAAGTTTTTTCCTGACATTTCACCAGCATCTGTGGCTGTCATCTTCCCACAAAAAACTAAGAACCATGAGGCTTTAAAAACGACCTGCAGGCCCACAAGTGACTTACAGGCCACTACTTCCCCATCCCTGGTTTAGTCTAGATAGTTTTGCTTCAGTAGACTAGCAGACATGGTTGTGAAAACTGGACAATGAAGAAAGTGGATAGGAAGAAAATCAACTAAGACATAACTCATTAGAAAAGTTGATAATGCTTTGTAAAGTGAGAGATGGTAGGAAAAGAGGAAAATCATGTTACAGGTGGATAGGATCAGTCAAGGTAGCCACAATCCTGAGCTTGCAGGACTGGACCAAGGCTGTTGATAATCTTGGAGGTCTCTCATTCATTGGGTTGCCATAAATCAAAAATAACCTGACAGCAAAGAAGAAGAAGACAACAACAGCTACTTTTCACCATGGAATTTATGAATACAATTGCAATAGACAAAGTGGGCTGCAGTTCCTGAAATACGATGCCAAACAAAACCTCTTCGAGGTGTCACAAGGAGTCTGTTGTTTTTGTTATAACAGAGTAGCACAATTACTCCCTGGAAATTATGTACATCCATGGCTGACTGCAAATTGAGTGTGTTTGGTGAAGGCAAGAATTGCAACTGAAGACAAGAACTGCAACAACAATGCAATTTTATCCCAAAAGACTTTAAAAATAGCTCTACCTTTTCAAAACTTGTTGAGAAAAGAAACAATATTCTTTATGGGATTAGACATGTCTTGCAACAATTGTAGTAATGCAATATACAGAAACATTTGCTTTAAAATGTATTGCCTTTTTGATTAATTTATTCTGTTTATTTCTAAATGTAAATGCATACTTTTCAGAGGCCTGTCCAGCTCCCTCCTCCCTTGGTGGTGCTTTTTTTGGGAGAAACCCTCTTGTTCTAATACTTTCCAACTGTGTTGATTTGGCAGTAATAGTTCCAATTAATCTTCTCCTCACTTGAGCTGCTTTTAAATTCCCAGGTTCTCTCTCCTCCTTCCACTTTCCTCCTTCCTCCTCAATTCACTTCAGTTGTACAAACTGGGTTCAAAGGGCAAAAGTAATTTGGACTTAATTATATCGGTAAGTAGAAGATGAGGGGAAGAATTGTATCCTTCCCTGTTGACTCAAACATAAGCAAACTGCTGCATACCTCCTCAGATTGTTTGCTCTTTCTCATTAATAACTTTTGCCATCTTGACCACACTCTGATGTTGCTTGTCCACAAGTGTCTCAGGCGGGATACAAACCGCTGCTTTGCGGCGCTTCCCCACCGCCGCCGTTTGCTCCACGCGGGAGCCGCAGCAGCCAAACCGTGCGACTCCCGCGCGGAGCAAAAAAGAAGCTCCTTTTCAGAGCTTCTTCTTGCGGCGCACTGATGACGTCGCGAAGCGCCACCGGCGCATTTGCGACGTCATAGGCACCGCGACATGTCTGGACGCTATGCGTCCAGTACGTAAAGATGGCAGCGCCCATGTAGAAGGGGCGCCGCCATCTTGTACGTATAGGATACGTACTAGGGTTAGGGGGGTGCGGAAGCACCGCCCCTTCCTAACCCTAGTACGTATCCTATACGTACTATATGGCGGTTTGTATCCCGCCTCAGTTTTCATCTGTGAAAGGTGGGGGGAAGGATGTAAATCTAAAATAAAAACTTGATTAAATAGAGTAGCATTTTTAAAAAGTATGACAATATGGACAAGGATTAATTTGTTTTAAGGTAAGTGTCCCAAGAGCCAGCATGGTGTAGCAGTGTGAGTGTTGGGACTAAGACCTGGGTTCAGATCTCTACTTGGCCATGAAAACCCACTGAGTGACCCTGAGCAAGTCACACTTTCTCAGCCCCAGAGGAATGCAATGGGAAACCCCCTTAGAACAAATGTTGCAAAGACAACTGTGCCTTAGGGTTGCTGTAAGTTGGAATTGACTTGAAGGGACATAACAACAAGTGTCTCTAGTTTTCCTTTGCTGCCCAAAGTTTGTCAACTAGCAAAATTAGCAGAAACCAGCTTACCATTACACAGTTTGTGTTGAGTAGTGAGATGGCACGTCATTAAAATGAATGATACGTTCAGCAACCTTACATAAAAGTTCAACGCCAACAATTTTCCTTTTATATTTTCATGCAGGTGAGCATACAGAGCTTAAATAGCTGATGACAGGCCCATTTGGAAAGGGCTAGCAGTACGCTTATTAATCAGTATGAGCTGCTATCTAATCAGGCATGTGTGCAATGAATAATTCAGTGTTGATCGGCATATCTTTAAAACATATTAAGAACAAGCAAAACTACACATCTGGTGCAACAAAGGGGAGAAAAAGGCATTTAGATGTTTTCCAAAGCAGAGGAGCCTAATTAGACCAGTGACTATATGTATATATGCTTAATACACCCAATAACATGAAAGCCTTAGTATATGTGGCATTAAATACATATTTGAAAAAAGAGTGCCTAGCAATGCTACTTTTATTTTGAAGGAAAATAAACCAGTTGGGTGAGAAACGCTCATTCAAAGTTAAACAAAATGTGATGTTTCAACATGCAGAATTCTGTTAAAGATAATTAAAGTGAGCTTGATCCTGATCTGAAACCAGAATGAAGGAGTTTGAAACCCCCCACCAATGTATCTTTTAAATTTAACATTGGATCAAAAAAGACCTGAAAAACCCATCAGCACCATATGGAGAGGGCAAAGAAGTATGTAAGCAAGAGAAGATGCTCTTACCTCCTGTCTTAGTTGCCCTCTCTAAGCACCATAGCAAGGAGGACTGGAGCCACAATACTGCCTACAGCAGGGGTGGGAATCTCTCCGGATGTTCATGGGCTACCATTCCCAGCAGTCCTAGCCTGGAGAGGCAAAGGTAAGGAATGCCAGGAGCTTCAGCCCAACAGCATCCGGAGAGCCATTTGATTCTCACCCCTGGGAAAAAGTGAGTACAGTACATTTCTGCCTTCTCATTCACAAAACTCCTTCTAGGCAGTGCAGCACAGAAAAGTGGTTGTAGAAAAAAGAAGCTGCACATACCCTCCAACTGTCCCAGTTAATTCTCTGTCATCCCACTTTTTCAGCTGTCCCAGTTTCTCTCTTCTCCTCCCACTTTTCTTCTTTGTTCCCAGCTTACTTCAATTGCTGCAATCTCCATTCAGTGTGCAAAAATACTGTATATACTCATGTATAAGTTTAGAAAATTTGGTTAAAAAATTGACACAATAAACCTGAAAAAATTATATTCACAGGTCAATATGAGTACTGTACTGTAACTCTTATAAAAAAGGAACTATCCCTTGGTGAAAGGCAAGAGTGTAATCTGTCTGGGAAACACTGACTCCCCTCTACTTTCTCATCTATCCAGCCTTTAGGGTGAGCACAAAGTTATACCTGCTGGAATTTTGTAAGTTCTTTGGTGTCCCCCCCCCCCCTTACATCTTCCTTTACATCTTTTGTTATGTGCTTCTAGGTTTTACCCTCAACTTATGCACAGATCATATTAAAATCCATAATTTGAGCTCCAAAACCTGCCCTTGACTTATACACGAGGTCGACTTATAGTCAGGTATATATGGTAATTTGCACTCAGTCAATCCAGCATGAAGGAGAGAAATGGAGATTGAGGAAACTTGCCCTTTCCTATAAGCTCAGGCAAACGCAAACTGCTTTCCTAGCCTGTGTGTTTTTCCTCATTAATAACTTTTGCCATCTTGACCACAGTCTGATGTTGCTTGGCCACATGTCTTCTAGTTTTCATCTGTGAAATGTTGCTCATCCATTTATCTGCAATCTCTCTCCAACTGGCATGGAGTGTGTAGAGGGGTCAAACTAGTTCAGTCCTCCGTGATATTCAAGGTGTGGAGTGAAGGCAGAGTGTGCATGCGGAGGCAAAAGGAGAGGACAAATGAATTTGTGAGAAAGTGGAGGCAAGAGGTGAGTAAGGAGGCAGGGGCAAAGAATTAGCGAATGTGTTGAGAAAGAGGCATCGAGCTAGTGGCCATATGAAGGGAGAAGGTGAGTTAATGAGTAGAGGCAGTAGCAAACACCTTCGGAACAAGTCCTGCCAAGAAAACCCCATGACAGGGTTGCCAGAGGAGGGCCAGTGTGGTGTAGCAGTTTGAGCATTGGACTAAGAGCTTGGAGACCAGGGTTCAAGTCCCCTCACTTGAGCATAAAAACCCACTGGGTGACCTTGGGCCAGTCCCACTCTCTTAGCATCAGAGGATGGCCATGGTAAACCCCTCTGAATGAAATTTGCCAAGAGAACCCTATGATAGATTCACCTTGCTGTGTGTCTTCAAGTCATTTCCAACTTATGGTGACCCTAAGGCAAACCTAACCTATCATAGGGTTTTCCTGGCAAGTTTCTTCAGAAAAGATTTGCCATTGCCATTCTCTAAGGTTGAGAGAGTGTGACTTGCCCAAGGTCACTCAGTGGGTTTCCATGGCTGAGCCAGGCTTGAAACCCTCATCTTCCAGTGTCCTATTCCAACACCCAAATCATTGCACCATATTCTAAATAAATAAATATATCTTTTATTGGGGAAAGAACTAATTTGAAATGACTAAGGAAAAGAGATTCCACTTCAACATTAGGAGGAATTTCCTGACAGTAAGAGCTGTTCGACAATGGAACACACTCTCTCAAAGTAGTGGAGTCTCCTTCTTTGGAGGTTTATAAACAGAGGATGGATGGCCATCTCTCGGGGTGCTTTGACTGTGTGTTCCTGCATGGCAGGGGTTGGACTGGATGGCCCTTGGGGTGTCTTCCAACTCTATGATTCTATGACTAATTGTAATTGCTTCCAAGTTCTGGGTCACAAAGCATGAAAGAGGCACATCTGTATTAAAAATAACTCAGGTAAGTGAAGTGTTAGAGTGACATGGCGGCTCTGCCATTAAAACGCTGACTTTGATGACTGTAAGCTTGGGAGGTTGACAGTTTGAGGCCCAAGTGCCACATGACAAAGTGAGCTCCCATCACTAGTCCCAGCTTCTGCCAATCTAGCAGTTTGAAAGCATGTAAAAGTGCAAAAAGATAAATAGGTATCACTTTAGTGGGAAGGTAACAGTGTTCTGTGTAGTCATGCTGGCCACATACCCACTGGAGTGGTTTTTGGACAATGCTGGCTCTTAAGCTTAGTAACAGAGATGAGCATGACCCCTTACAGACGACCTGACAACCTTGTCAAAGGGGAAATCTTTATCTATAAGTGCAGTGTTGCCGACTGGACTTAAATGTGGGTCCTTCCTGGGCTTAAAAAGATGGAAGATGGCTAGTACAGTGGTCAGACTATCAGATCTGGAATGGGCAGGTTTAATTTAAACATCTCTACTCAGCCCTGAAGCTAAGTGGGTGGTATTTAGGTCCAGCTTCAAAGACAGTCGATATTAGGCACTTGGAGGGGCTGCTGAATGAGCAAATGTCCCACAGCCTCTGAGACCCTGTTGCAGTTTTTGTGGGCACAATGCATGTCTAGGTTAAGCCAAGTGGGCTAGCTGAGTATGCCTTGCCACTTGGTGGCCTTGGGCAAGTCATTCTTTTTACTGGCCGATGGAATATTACTGGGTTGTTAGAATAAAGTGAATTAATCTCATATTAGAGAGCCAGTGTGATACAGATCATAATCGTCTATATTCTCTGTAATAGTCTATATGGCCACTGGGTGGCCTTGGTTTGAGCACTGGACTATGACTCTGGAGAACAGAGTTTGAATCCCTGCTTGGCCATGGAAACCCACTGGGGGGGCCTCAGCCAACTCACGCTATCTCATTCTCAGAAGAAGGCAAACCCCATCTGAACAAAAAATCTTGCTAAGAAACCTCCAGGATAAGTTACCATAACTCAGAAATGACCTGAAGGCACACAACAGCCACAGTCTCACACTCCTTGCTTCCTTGAGCTCAATGAAAGGTAGGGTCCCAATATCAAGAGTACATCAAGTGTCATTTCTCTTCTCTTCTCCTCCGTGGATTTACCATGTGATTATCCCTAAAACTTTGATTGATATTAAATTCAGAAATCACAAATGACATTCAATTATTTTCACTTGCTGGAATCTTGGAAAATAATGCAAAGCACTGGCAAAAACAATCACATCCAGAGCTCTGAGCCAATACTGAATATATTGTCTAACCGTGTAAATAAACAACATAATACAGGTTGCTCTGGGAACAAGCTCTGAGACAGCAATTAAGCTTCTGAAGTTTATTGCCGTTTTAATAAAAGTTTTAAAGATGCTATATAGCGGTGAGAATTTTGACTTCCAGGTAGAAGCAACTTAATTAAACTTTTATTTTTGCCAGTTCACCAGTAGTCAGTAGTGTTATAAAAATGTTTTTGTGAAATGTTGCTAACAACACCTAGAAATCAGTATGTCAGATAAACCTATACTTTTTCCCCATTTCATCTTTCAAAATTCACAGCCAGAATATGGTTGTTGTCATAGGCAAGTGTAAGTTCCCCTACTGAAATGGTTGGCCATTTTGTCTGATATTCAGCTCAAGTTTGTAGAAGCGGAATTGTGGATGCAGTTAGGGTTGCCATAAGTTAGGACCTCCAAACTGGGACAAATGTAGGACAAATGTAGGACAAAATTTTCAAGTGGAGGGCACATTTTGAAAAAATGGAGGACGCTCAAAAAATTGATGGTTTTTTAAAAACATTTCATATAAATGCATGTTTCTTAGGCATGATAAAAATGGAGGGCATTTGACATTATTCCTAGACAGATGGCAGAAATGTGCTTCCCTTTCTGGCCAAAAACCAGAAGAGGAGGAACAGTGGAAGAAGCAGAGGAGGAGGAAGCGGAGAAGAAGAAAAGGAGGAAGAAGAGGAGGAGGAGGAGGGGTAAAGGAGGAGGAGGAAGAAGAGGAAGTAGAGGAAGAAAAAGGGGAAGGAAGAGGGGAAGGATGAGGTGGAGAAGAAGAGGTGGAGAAGAAGAGGAGGAGGAGGAAGAGGAGGAAGAAGAGGAGGAGAAAGAAGAAGAAAGGCTCTTTCCCCTGCCTTGAAGCCTCCCTGGCCGGCGGAGGAAGCTTCAAGGCAGGGAGAAAAGGGTCTCCCTTCATGGAGAGACCCTTCCTTCCTGCCTTGAAGCCTCCCTGGCCGGCGGAGGAAGCTTCAAGGTAGGGAGAAAAGGGTCTTCCCAAGGCGAGATCCTTCGTCCCTGCCTTGAAGCCTCCCTGGCCGGCGGGGAAAGCGGCAAGGGAAGGGAAAAGGGCCTTGCCGAGGCGAGACCCTTTCCCCTGGCCCTCCCAGGCCGCCTCCCTGGCCGGCGGAGGAGGCCAAGCAGGGAACGAGCCTTGCTGAGGCGAGGCTCTTTTCCCTGCCTGGCGTCGGTGGGGGGGGGGGGTCCTGGGGGCGGGGCCAAACTGGGGTGGGACCGTGTGGCCATGCCCCAAACCGGGAAAGTCCCGCCCCCAGGCGGGATATGGCAACCCTAGATGCAGTGCATGCAGAAGTGCATTGGGTTGCACATTTGGGGGTACATTCAGTGGTGCAACACTGTTATACCACAAAGGTGGCATAACCCAATCAATACATACCACAGGTAATCTATACTGTTGTTGTATCATGGAGATTTCTGGGGCTGAGACTATGAGCCTCACCCAGGGTTATCCAGTGGGTTTCCATGGCTGAGCAGAGAATCGAAGCTGATCTCTAGAATCATAGTCCAACACTCATAACACCACACCACACTGGTTCCTTCGTCACTACTTAGTAGTGTTAAAACAAAGTTGGGATATATCTGTTTTTCCCTCTCTCTTTCTTCATGCAGGAAATGATCTCTGTGAGATACCTCCAGCATGATGCCAGGTTCCGAAATCACATGAAGAGAAGTGTATTGGATATAGGAGCATAGAATCATAGAATCATAGAGTTGGAAGAGACCACAAGGGCCATCCAGTCCAACCCCCTGCCATGCAGGAAATCCAAATCAAAGCATCCCGACAGACGGCCATCCAGCCTCTGTTTAAAGACCTCCAAGGAAGGAGACTTCAATACACTCTGAGGGAGTTTGTTCCACTGTCGAACAGTCCTTACTGTCAGGAAGTTCCTCCTAATGTTCAGGTGGAATCTCTTTTCCTGTAGCTTGCATACATTGTTCCGGGTCCTGTTCTCTGGAGCAGCAGAAAAAAAGCTTGCTCCTTCCTCAATATGACATCCCTTCAAATATTTAAATAGGGCTATCATATCACCTTCTTTTCTCCAGGCTAAACATCCTCAGTTCCCCAAGTCGTTCCTCATAGGGCATGGTTTCCAGACCCCTCACCATTTTAGTCACCCTCCTTTGGACACGCTCCAGTTTCTCAATGTCCTTTTTGAATTGTGGTGCCCAGAACTGGATACAATATTCTAGGTGGGGCCTGACCAAAGCAGAATACAGTGGCACTATTACTTCTCTTGATCTAGACACTATACTTTTATTGATGCAGCCTAAATTGCATTGGCCTTTTTAGCTGCCGCATCACACTGTTGACTCATGTTCAACTTGTGGTCTACTTAAATAAACTCCTTGAGCAATTTATGTAAACCAGGTGGCATTTCCTTTGAGTTACCATTGTTTGGTAACTTCCCAGCTTTTATACGTCTTTTCACCATTCTAAATTTCTGAAATTTTTATCTCAAGGCTTTGTGGATCGCAATAAGAGTTTTAAGCCTAAAAGATGTTTATATTTTGGGCAAAACCTACCACTGTAATGCAATCCCCACCCAACTAAGGCGCTTTACAGACCGCCCAAAAGGGCGGTCTGCAAAGCGCCCTCATTTGTGGCATGGAGGAGCCCCAGAGGAAAAACTGCGCGACTCCTCTGCGCTGCAAAAAAGAAGCTGCAAACTGCAGCTTCTTCTTGCAGCGCGCTAATGACGTCGCAAGGTGCCAATGGCACACTTGCAACGTCATTAGTGTCGTGCGATGTCAAGATGGCGGCACCTGTGTAGAACGGGGGCTGCCATCTTGTACGCGCTGACCGGAAAGGACGCCCCTTTCTAACCCTAGTACATGCTAGGCACGTACTAGGGTGCCCATGCGGAACAGGCCTAAATTTGCCATTTTTGCTGACATAGGTTCCCCACCCTGGATATAGAATGGGTGGGAATTATGGTGCTGTACATATATTGATAACAGAGAATCTGTGTGGTGTGAGTGTTGGACTGTTACTCTGCAGGTCAGGATTTCAATCTCTTGTTCAGCTATGGAAAGCCACTGAATGACCTTGGGCAAGTCACACACTCTCAGCCTTGTAGGAAGGCAAAGGCAAACCCCTTCTGAACAAATCTTACACACACAAAAAACCTCCTAAGCACAGACAAACAAGCAACATAACTGCTGGACACTGGGTAACATCTAGAAGCCACTCAGTGCTGGAGTAGCAGGGGGAAAAAACCAAATTAAAATGGGTTTTATTCTTAATTTTTAAAAATGGCTTAAGACAGATGTGGGAAGGACTGCTCCAGCAATTGCCCAGATATGCATTATATCAACCCAAGTAAATCCAATCATGGCTAAGTATCAGTAGAGGAAGACACATGGCTAAACTAAAGTCATAAATGCCTGAGTGAATAAAGTGGAGAGACCAGTATTCAGTGGTAGAGCGTACTGGGAAACTATGCCGTATGAGGAAAGACTTAGGGAGCTGAGGATGTTTAGCCTGGAGAAGAGAAGGTTAAGAGGTGATATGATAGCCCTGTTTAAATACTTGAAGGGATGTCATACTGAGAAGGGAGCAAGCTTGTTTTGAAAAGAGACTCCAGATAGATGCTCCAGATAGATAAGAAACTTTGAACAAGATGGACAAACAGTCTGACTTGGTATATGGCAACTTCCCTTGTAAGAAAAAAAATGTTAACAAGGGGAAAAAACCCCGAGCAATTGAAATTGGGCAGTTATACAGATTAATAGGCACAAAATTACTGAGTAGGAAGAGACCACAAGGCAAGGGCCATCCAGTCCAACCCCCTGCCATGCAGGAACTTCAATCAAAGCATCCCTGGCAGAAAATGTTGGAGTGTATGCAATATGTATGCAGATACAGGGGTCTCTCCACATTCGCTAAGGTTAGAGGCACAGGACCCCCGTGAACGTGGAAAAATCACAAATTAAAAAACCCTACTATTCTTTTTATGTAGGAGAACACCTCTCTAGGAATCCCCAGGTCCTCCAGTGCAACTCTATGGTCAACATCTGCTAAAAACTGATCATAGAATCATACTGGAGGGTCTACAGACCTAGAAGTGTTTTTTCTAGGAACTTCTAGGTTTTCAAGCATAACTCTATGGTCAACTTCCAGCAGAATTATGCTGAGGACCTAGAGATTCCTACAGAGAATATATTAATCAAAACTGCATATAATCAAATCCGCAAAAGTCAAAACCACAAATGTGGAGGGCCAACTGTACCTTATCACACTAGGGCTAATTTGGGCATTAAAGAGAATTTAAAGCACATTTAAAGCATCCCACAAATAAAGCGAACGTGGCAAGTAATTGCGTGAATGATTATCATATGCAATTGCGCAAATACAGTGATATTGGAAATGCATTGTTGCTGAAATCCCAAAAGTAAAAAGATGTGCATTAATGCTTCTTTGCGGGTTTTGTGTGATGTCGTGTGAAATCATTTCACATAATTATGCAATTTTTCTGGGATATTCATGGGATAAACTCCCGATCTCCTTCGTGTGATAACTCCCAAGTTTCAAGCAGAAACTATGTGTACTGTAATAACATACTCAGTGAACTCTGAGAAGCTAGCCAAACCTTAATTAGTGTTTGTAGTTCCCAGCTGTAGGAAAAATAGCTTCCAGTATATAACATCAACTTTGCAAGATCAACTCTGCTGCCAACACTCCTTTTGCTGAATTGAATCTGAACTCGGAACTTGGTGAGTATTAAGGGAAACAAGGAGGCTTAGCCAAAACCTTTAGACAGTATCAATGAACCCAAAGGCCAACATGGTGCCAGGTTTAGATCAAGGCTTTATGAATAGCTAGCACACATAATATTTATAAAGATTGAGGATTACTGCAATACAAAAGTATAGTAAACAGTTTGGAAAGGGTGCATCAAACAAAGGTAAGAAAGCATAACTGTTCTAGACACACCAAATATGGGTCTCTTTCACAGCATGAGCCATGTGCTTATGGGCCCATGTAGAAAGATAAACACAGATTTCACTGTCCAGAGTTTTATACACAAATCCTCCACAGCCAGAGGCAGATTTCATTAACCAGCCACAGCCTGAGTAGCCATGGTGATTCTCCACGCTGCAACTTTGTGAGGAGACACACACCACGTGGCACAGATATGCCCGTTCCCTTTGTGAACACAACTGAAGATCACCGCATTAATACACAAGGACTGGACTCTGGCCTTAAAACTCTTTGCCTACATGAAAAAAAAAAGATGAGCCTACTGCCTAAATGAGGCTGTTGCTCATGGGGAATGGCAACATTTCCCAGAACACTTGGAAACACAGAATTTAATACCATACATAGGTCTCTTCACACAATCACTGAATTGCTTCTGGTGTGAGCTTCCAGGTTCTCTGTCAAACCTGAAGGAGAATCAACCAAACACTATGCAAAAAAAAAAAAAAAAAAAAAAAAGGGGGGGGGATGTGAGGGTTTGAATCAATTTGTTGCATTACTTTCACAGATGAATTAACATTCTTCAGAAGCATAAGAGTGGTATCATGTTCCTTATGCCTTGTCAGAATATACAGTTGGCCCACCGTTTTTGTGGGGGATCCGTTCCAGACTCCCCCCTCGCAAAAACAGGCTCACACATATTCAAGCCGAATGGGGCATGCCCCGTGTACGTGACCCAGGAGTGCGCGCCATAGGAAATAGCGGAGGTCGCCCCTCCGCAGGTATTCAAGGTCGCAGATTTGAGATCCGTGGGTTAGGAGGGGCAAATGTACAGACAAAATGGCATATCAAATAATCTATATTTACAATGCTGTTAAATCACCACCTTGGAAAGCAAGAGCGGACAAAGTGCAGCGCTTCGGATACTGCAATGTAACCACCAGCATTCTTCACCATTAGCTATATTGGCTTTGGTTATAGAGTTATAAAACACAATCTGCCTGCCCTTGGGGAAAATAGTTTTCTTTTATCATAGTATAAATACCTACTTCTGCAGAATATAGTAGCTTCACATTTTGTCTGCATCTGCACTGTAAAGATAATACAATTTGATAGCACTTTAACTTCCATAGGTCAGTGATATGGAATTCTGGGATTTGTAGTTTTGTGAGATATTTAGTCTTCTCTGTCAGAGAGCTCTGGTGCCACAACAAACAAAAAACAAACAAACCAGAATTTCATAGCACTGAGCCATGGCATTTAAACCAGTGTCAAACTGTATTATTTCTGCAGTGCGGATGCAGTCTTTGGCATTTTGCAAAGAGTGGATTATAGGAAAGAAGCAGTTTTTATTCAATACTTTTTGTGAGTTTTTTGGACTATGAGGCCGTGTCCTAGAAGAGTTTATTCCTGACGTTTAACCAGCAGCTGTGGTTGGCGTCTTCAGAGTTTCTACTCTAGTGACTGGAAGCTGCTGCAGCTGTTCAAAATACCCAATATTACGCTAACTGAACAGTGCACAATTTGTAGCGCACCAGATTTTACTGGATTACAACTCCCATCATCCTTGAGCAACTGAGTAGCATCTGGAGGACCATGCTTTCCCCTCGTACACTGGCATATGGCAGTTTCCTAGGTTCCTAATATACAGTGTCCACAAGTACAAGTGAACCTTTGAGAAATAGCAGGCACCTGCGTTGTGTGCATGCGGGGAAATGACCCTGACTGACATTTCAGTGTAATTTTTGCTATGGCCCACTGACTGTTACAAAATTGGCAGCCCTGACACCTAGATTAATTGCAAAACGACTGAGAAATTTTCATGAAGAACAGCTACAGCACACTGCGCCTCTGTGTCAACTGAGAAGGGAAAGAATGATATTCTAAAAATAAAGATGTTTACCAGGCAAGCAGTGCTGCTGAGAAAGACAGAGCCAAGGAAATAAAAGGGAAACTGTTTCCTTCTGTGGAGCTGAACAAATGTACTCTGCTTAAGGAAGGCACCCCTGTACGTTTCAAAACAGGAATTTCAAACCAGACACGTCACAGTGTTATTTTTCTTTTACCTTTATCCCTCGACTTCTGGGTACAAACCGGGGAGATAAAACAGGCAGCCATGTTTTGCAGTGGCAGTCGTGGGATGCATTTTTTTTTTGTCCTTCTGAAAGACTGTTTAAAACAAAACACATAACCTTTAAAACTGGCACAATCGTTTTGATGAAACAACATTCCTTTCCCTCTTTGCTTGCTAGATAAATGCTGCCCCAGCCTCTCAATCTTATTCTTATTTTTAAACATTTACACACAATGTGTCTGGTGACCAGATGTTATAACTGCAAAGGAGGGCAAGGCGCTGCAAAATGCGGGGCATTTGAGAAAAATGAAGGATGTTACAAAACACAGACATAAAGATAAATCCATGCTGCTTAGTCATGCTCAAAATGGAGAACATTTGGGAATTCCTCCTGGACTGAAGGCTGAAATGGAGGTCATGTTCTGGAAAACGAGGGTGTCTGGTCACCTTGCACATACCCTTCCCACACACAACATTCAGATAATATTATTTTTTTAAAAGGCAGTGGGTGTTGTGGATAAGAACACATTTTTGTGTGTGTTTTTATCGCCCCTCTGGCCCCACACTTTCCCCACTGGCCCCATTTCCCTTGGATTCTCTTTTATTCCTTCAAGGCACTGAAAAATGTAGGACATTCAATAAATATTTAGGGCGTTACCAAACGAAAACTAAAAACACTCATATAAATATACATTGATGAGACTTAGTCATGCTCAAAATGGAGGACACTTGGAATTCCTTCAGGACAGAAGCCCGAATGGAGGACAAGTCCTAGAAAAGAAGGATGTCTGTCCTCTCTCACATACACACGCAGCCTCAAAACTAAGCTAATATTATTATTTTTAAGAAGGGCTGTGCATGTTGTCCATAAGAACAGATTTCATGCTGCTTATTCATGCTCAAAATTGAGGACACTTGGGGATCCCTCCTGGACAAGAAGGCTGAAATGGAGGTCTTTCTCTTTTCACACACACACACACACACACCTTTAAAATTCAGCTAATACAGTATTCTTAATTTTAAAAAGGGCTGTATATGTGTGTGTGTTGTCCATAAGAACACATTTCTGTTTTGTGTGTGTGTTCTGTTACCTCTGACCTATTAATAAAGAGGAAACTGAAACCCGTTTTCAAAAACACACAAATGCTTCCATTTTCCCTCAGTCTCTCTCTTCTCTCCCCCCATTATTCTCCCTGTAATTAAAAGAAGGGCTGTGTGCGTGTGTTGTCCATAACAACACATTTCTCTCTGTGTGTGTTTTGTCATCTCTCTGGCCTATCCATAAAGAGGAATCTCAAACCCTTTCCAAAAAGAACACAGCACAAAATACCCCCATTTCCTCTCAGATTTGTCACTCTCCCTGCAAGTAAAAGAAGGGCTGTGTGTTTTCCATAAGAAAACATTTCTGTTTTGTGTGTGTGTGTTGTCACCTCTGTACCCTATTCATGAAGAGGAATCTCAAAATCCCTTCTAAAAACACACACAAATGGCTCCCATTTTCCCTGATTCCCTTTCCACTCTCCTTGTAATTAAAGAAGGGCTGTGTGTATGTGTTGTCCGTAACAACACATTTGTCTGTGTGTGTGTTTTGTCTCTGGCCTATTCACAGTGGAATCTCAAACCCCAAAACACACAAATGGCCCCAATCTCCCCTCAGGTTCTCTTTCCCTTTCCACTCTCCTTGTAATTAAAAGAAAATCTGTGTGTGTGTGTGTGTGTGTGTTGTCCATAAGAACACATTTCTGTTTTGTGTGCGTTTTGTCACCTCTCTGGCCTATCCACAAAGAGGAATCTCAAACCCCTTTCCCAAACACACACAAATGGCCCCCATTTTCCCTCAGTCTCTCTTATTTTTATCACCTTCTTCTTCTTCTCACTCTCCCTGTAATTAAAACCTACCAAGGAGGAGGAGGAAGAAAGGGGGGCATGTGTGTAAAAATGGCTCTTAACTCTTCTTTTCTCTCCCCACAAGAGTGAATCCCTGATTTATAAGGAGAAAAGAAAATGTGAAAGGCTGTGTGTGAATCCCTGATTTATAAGGAAAAAAAGAGAGAAGAAAATAGATAGATAGATAGAGAGAGAGAGAGAGAGAGATAGGCAGGCTGTGTGTGGAAATGATGATGATGATGATGTTGGTGTTGAAATGGAGCCTGCAAAAGAGGGCTGGGGAGGACATCTTCTTTTCCCTCCCTGGCTCCTTTCTCTTCACACTCCAGTGACAAGTTTTTTAAATTGGATCCACAGGGGAGCTCCTTCTTCCCCTCCATCTCCATCCGTCGTCCTTCCATGCCTTTTCTCCCAGCCACGGCGGCTTCTCTCCCCATCCCCATCCCTCCACCACCCCCCTCTTCTCCTTCCACCTTCTTCCCTCCTCGTCCCTGCTGCAAAAGAGAGCCTCCCAGCCCGCTAGCTCCCCGGCTGCCATGATGTGCAGCCACCACCACCATCACCCTCTTTGCCAGGCTCTTTCTTTCCTCTCCCTTTCCCCCTTCTTCATTCACTCTCTCTCTCTCTCTCTCTGTGAGTCTGGCAGGGAGAGGCAGCATCAAGGGCAGCCCTTAAACATGTCTGCCTGAAAGCACCCCCTTTTCACTTTGCAAGGACCAGCCCCAGTCTCCACCACTTTGGCCTCTTGCCCAAGGGCTACCACCAGCAAAGAGCCGCAGGTCTGTTTGCATGGGGGGCGAGGAGGAGGAGGAGGAGGAGGTTATGCTTCTGTTTTTGCATGCAAAAGGTGGGGAACAGCTGTATTGAGATATCTCTTACTCTCATTGCTATAGTATCCCCCTTCATTTGATTCTCCATCTTTCCATCCACTTCAGCTGCAGCAGCTCTTTTGAGAGAAAGGGGGAAAAAGGGCACAAACACAAAAGGTATACATATTGTTTTGCAGCTTTGCAAATAATAATAATAATAAAGGCCCTAAAAGCAAGATGATGAGGAAGAAGAAGATTAGCCATTGCTTTATTTATTTGTCCCCCCCCCCTTTTCTGGGTTTTCGTTCGTCGCCCACCAACCTCTGCCCCAAGCCTCTCGGGGAAAGGAACTAGGAAAGGCCCCGGCTTTGCCAGCCTAACTAGGCCGCAGTGGGGCGTTTTGCAAAGCCTGGGCAGCGTTGGTTTGAAGCTGTGAGGCCTCCATTTTGGCTGTTGGAGTTGCTGACACAGTCCTGAGGGTTTCCTAGCCTGGCTATCATTATTATTATTATTATTATTATTATTATTATTATATTTTCTTATACCCCGCCTTTCTTCCACAGTACAGACACTCAAGGCTGTCTCTGCAAAGGGTTAGGGAGGACTTTGTGGGGAACCTTTTCCTTTTCTTCCAGGCATGGGAGGAGGGTGTTTCTTTCTTTTCTTCCTTGTCTTCTTGCTTGCTAGAGAGATTTTGTGATTTTTGTTTTATGGGCATGTTATTGTGTTAAAATTATTTGGTACCAGATCCTTTTTCTCCCACCCTCCTTTCGTGGGCTTTATTTCAGGCTGGATGTGGGCCCGAAATGGTCTTTATTGTGTCTCTTCACGGCATCTGATGGGCACACCTTGAACATCTGAGAGGTTTTTGCTCACAACCTTCCAGCCTTGGCAGCCATTTCCTATACAAACAAAGCAACATTCTTCAGTGCCATTGAATAGAAGATCAGAAGGTTCAGTATACTAGGCCCTGATTAGTGTCCTCTTAGTTTTTCTTGTGCACCCTCTGTTTCTCAAAGCAAGCAAGCCTTTTTTCCTTTGTTGTTGTTGTTGTGTGCCTTCACAACAACTAGCAACTAACAACTTGTGTGCCTTCACAACTAGCCTTTCTCTTCCACTCCTTCAATGGGACTGACTAAGGAATAAAAACGCATAGGATTGTTCTGCTTAAAAATGTGCTGTGGTTGCGTGCCTTTAAGTCGTTTCCCACTTATGGCAACCTAAGGCAAACCTGTCATGGGGTTTTCTTGGCAAGATTTGTTCAGAGGAGGTTTGCCATTGCCTTCCCTTGAGGTTGAGAGTATGTCACTTGCCCAAGGTCACCCAGTGGGCTTCATAGCCCAGGTGGGAATTGAACCCTTATATCTGGAATCGTAGCCCAACCCTCCAACCACTTTGCCACGCTGGCTTTCTAAGCTTTTCCCTTACCTTCGAACATTTTAGCCATCTTGGCCATGGAACCCCCAACTTGGGAGACCAGGGTTTGAATCCTGGTTCAGGTGTGGAAACCCTCTGGGTGGCTTTAGGCAATTCACACTGTCATGCCTCCAGAGCATCTTTGATGCTCTTGAGACATATATTTAGTTGACATTATATTAGCTTTTCTATGTATTAATTTAGAAGGGGAAATAGAGATCTATAGCTTTAAGAAAGACAAGGGTTGTGGGAAATCCCAGGGTCTCTTACTGTCTCCCTCTAGTTATTTTCAGTGTGTAGTAAGATTTCAGCCAAGTCAGACCTGGAGAGAGTATTTTCCTTTGACAAAGATAAGTCCACAAAAGAAGAAAGATAGTCCTCAGAAGAAGAAAGATAAAACCCACAAAAAAGAGAGAACAAGGTATTTAAGAAAGACTATTGAGAGAGAAGAGATCAGTTTCATGTTATTTGTGTTTGTAACCAGTAAAACCTTTAAAATTTAAGAAATTTGTGGACAAGTCTTTTGTTCTGGCTGTGTTCCCGAGAGCCAGAGGCCTTACTACACCCAAAGTCCATAGTATTGCTCTTGGGACAAAACACACACACTCTCAGTCCCAGAGGATGGCAATGGCAAACCCACTGAAGAAACGTTCCAAGAACACCCCATGATAAAGTCGCCATAAGTTTGGAAACAGTGTGAAGGCACACAACAATAACAGCAGCAGCACATTTTTGGGTAGAACAATCCAATGTACTTTTATTCAGAGGTCAGTCCCACAGAAGGAGATGGATATGTCCCCTTGCAGCTATTTTGAGGGAGGAGGAGGAGGTCTAGAGGCTAGGAATTGTTGTCCCGATTTCAAACTGGGCACATGGGCAGAGTGGCTTAACTTGACTGTTAGCATTCTTTTAGTAAACAAGGTATTTATGATAAAGGGGAGAAAAGGGAGGGATGTGCCTATTTCTATTTTGTCTTAATAGAACAAAAAGATCTGTATTCTCAAAGACTAATGGACTGTATCTGAAATAGGTCACAGTAGGTGTGGAAATTCATGCCAAAAATGTATTTATTTATTTATTTTTGTCTCTAAGGTGCCATTTCCAGTGTTGTGCTTCCCTTGTGAAATGGTTGCCTCTGCAAAGCACCAATCTGTGGCTGACTTCCATCATGCACCAGGTGTTTTGAATGTTTGTATAATACAAGTGGTCTAGTTCAAAGGGTAGTATCAAGAGTACACTGAAATGGGAAGAATGTACATGATTTGGGCCTCCTGTGGCTGTGTGATAAAAAGCTTTATTTCATACTGGTGTGTATGGAAGCCAACCACACTAATAAGACACTTTGGACTGACAATCTCACACAACCTTGGAGCTTGTGAATCAGTCATAGAAGCCATTATAATATGAGAGAAGAATGGGATGAAGGAATATATTAATTTATTCCTCATCCCATTCTTCTCTCATATTATATCTTATTCCTTCATCCCATTCTACCTTCATATTTATTAAGTATTTGGGAGTTGCATTTAGACAATGTTGCTTATTCCCTAGGCACTGGTTCTATTTTAGGCTGTGAACAAAATGGTGGCTTCTGTCCAGAAGACCTTACACTGAATGACCCTGAAAACTCAGCCAATGCAGAATGAAGGTGAAGGAGAAGTTGATAGCAATGGTTACGAAATGAGTCTCGGTTCATGAAGGGGAAGGAGAGGAAGAAGCTGATTTAAAGAGAACATTTTCAGGAGCTATCATTGTGCATGAGGAATTCTGAGTTAAGGAAACAAAACAGCAGTGTGGTTGAAATATTGTTACTGTTAAGAAAGCCTAGAAAAGGTTGTGGCTAGAACCTGTGAGGATCACTTAGATATAGGGAAATATTTGGAGGTGGGGGATTGTGCGGAGAAAAAGATACAGAGGACACATAGGTTGAAAGGTTATCTTGGTGCAGAAGTTATTTGGCACGGGATTGAGGTTAGTGGTTCCTGTGCTTTTTAAATGGTGTGGATTTCAAAAGGTTCAGTTGTTTTGGCTTCAAGTTCTTCAGGCTTGAGAACCGTGCTATCCTCTAAGGCCCCTGAATCCTGGTGAGAGAGATGCAACATGGTTTCATGTTGTATTTAGGCAAGACCATCTGGGCAGAAAGTGCAGGTACCGCTTTGTGGAGAAGAGGAATCGTGTAGGAGAGGAAAAGGCCTTACCTTTATAACCATCCTTCAATGAGGATTGTTGCCACAAGGCCAGTGTTTTTCTACATGTATGCAGCAAATGGCTTGAGAGCCAATGTCATATAGTTGTTTGAGCTTCGGATTACAACTCTAGGGACCAGGATTTGACTCCTAACTCAGCCATGAAACCTACTGAGTGACCCTGGGCAAGTCACATGCTCTCAGACTCCAGGGAAGGCAATGGCAGACCTCCTCTGAACAAATCTTGCCAAGGAAACCTCATGATAGATGTGCCTTAAGTCCAAAACGACTTGAAGGCACACAACAACAATGGCTTAAAAGACCTATAAGAAACTACATTGTGGGGAGGAAGGACACTGTGTAGCCACCCTAAAAGCAGCGCAGACCTATGTGCTTGAGTTTGTTTCTGAGTAAGGAAGGCATGTTTTTTGCAGATGACCAAGCTTTGAAGGACGTAACGGGGAAACATGGCACACACTGGAAGATCTCATTCTCTTGGGAAGCAAGAGGCAAGGGGAACCCCGCTTAGCAGTCACCCTCTTGCTCCTGCGGCCGAGTATCTTTTGTGCAGCAAAAGGAGATCCTGTGAGGAGATTTTTTTTGTAAACTGCGGTCTCTCTCTTTCTCTTTGTTAGCTACAGACACACACAGCTTTCCAGCCAGGTTCTGGGAGGTAAGTTGTGGAAGGAAAAAGAAAAGGCAGAGGGGATGATTGGAATGCAGGTGGCTGTTATCTGGGGTTGTTTTAGGGGACTGTCTAGAAAGAGTGAGGAGAGGGAGAAGAAATGGGACAGGAATTGCCCCCACACCAGAGAAGAAAGCAACTGAGCCCCTCTTATTTTGCAGGATTTGTTGGCAACTCAGCGAGGGTTGCCATAGCTTTTTATGTAGGGTGACCAGAAACCGGCTGAAACTGGTTTGAGGCAGATCAGCTCCTGAACACAATGCAGTCATTGAGCTGCTACAGTGGGATAGCTTCCTAGCTCCATGGCAGCCAAAAGCAGAGGATCTAGCAGAAAAGATACCACCATCCCCTAACAATATGTGAATTCACACTTTAGACACACAGCGCTGGTATGTGGCTAATGTAATAGTCATAAAGGTTTCTGTGTATCTATGTACATCTTTGCAGTGACTGCGATTACTTTGGCTGGTTCCTGCCTTTTTCTTTCTTTCTTTTTGGGGTGGATTTTAAAAAAATGATTTTTCCCTTTTGCTAAAGAAATGGACAACAACTGAGATTTGCCACCCTGATTTCAAAAGAGGTGGTACCCATGGGTATCTAGGTGTTTTTGTTTATATTTTTGGAAGCTGAACAAAATAAAAATGGAATGAACAATTTCTGTTTCTGCATATGCTTATAGCTGAGGATAGCTGCTTTGCATGCTGATTTTATTTACAGGATGCTGTCTTATAGGTTTCTTTTCAGGAGGAAAAAGAATGTGTGCTGTGTCTCTGTTTAAAGGCCAGGATCAACTATTGTTAGAAGAATGTGCATGAAAGCATTTACAAAACAGGCTTATAAAGGCATACTCTTTTCTTTTCTCCTTGTAGGCCTATTGATTGGGGCTGCCTTTAACCCTTTCAGGTTTTCAGTGGTTATGCATCTGTGGAATTATAGCTGACTACTGGCATTAAAAATATTTCACAGGTCAAGGTACACAAGGTGAGCTATGGTATTTTTTGAGTATGATCACAATAGCATGATGATAACGTGTGTGTGTAAAGTCTGAATGCAGTTTGTGATTGCAAAGCCAGGCACATTTTAATAAATAAACAGTATCTAAATTAGGCAAAGAAATACTATTAAACTCACCCAGGTTTGCTAAGATTAAAGGTGTTGCTTATGAAGGCTTATTGGTGGCCAGGCTAGCAATACTGTCTTTGTGTGGGTTATCTTACAGGCAGACATTTTGCCCATCCTGCTAAATCAGAAGGGAACAGGCCCTGTATGGCAATAATAAATTGTAGACCTCATGGCAGAGAGCTGATTTGCATTACTTGGCAGTTAAACTTTAAAAATATTTTTTCATCTTATCATGAAAAAAATGGACACCCCCCCAACACACACACAGACCCCTTTGGTGAAAACAGATAATCTTGTCTGCATTTGAAAGTTACAGGAAATATGACACAAAACATATATATTTATACAAATAGGAAGGTATGCATAATGCCAGACATGTTACAAATTTTGCTTATACAGTTGCACTGTATCAAAGGTTTTTGCAGTTCAGTGGAAAGGATGCATTTTAAAGGTTTTGTAAAACTCCAGTGGATTACAATACTCCAGGATAAATTACAATACTCAAGCATTAATTACATACAAATAGGAAACTGGATGGAGGCTGCATCAGCTGGTAAGGAATGTCTCCTTCTGACTCAGTGTTTCAGAGTATTAGATGATGGATAAGATTTGTTTTTCTTCTCTAAAAAATAAATGTGTACTTAGATTAGAGCAGACATTTTGCATTTTCGACTGAAGCTGGAGGCTCCAGAGAAAGGGAGTGGGGGAGGTAGGAGCGAATGCAATAATGAATGTGGCAAAGGGAAGAACAAAGGCTCTTAGAGATTGTGTTGGAACACCAAACATTTTTGCCTTAGGGATTCTTTTGCTAGAGACAGGAGACTTCCCAGAGCAGGAAATCATCAGGAACTCTGGACTTTCTACATGCATTAATTATGTTACTAAAATCCAGTCTGTCCTAGCTGTCTTTTGGTAATATATATCTTCAATCATGGGAAAATATAATAAAAATAAAGATGGAGGATAAACAGGAGAAAAATTTGTTTGAAATTTAGGTTGTCTATTGTATTCAAGCGGAATAAAGTAGACAATCTTAAAAGCCTTGGGAGTATTTTGATTGGGTAAGTTCCATGGAGGCTGGTGACAGACAGGGTTCGCTGCATTTAGAGGGTGACACAAGCATTAAGGAACCTCTTTATTTCCTGATTGTGCAGCAGATGACACAAGGTATTTAAGGAATAAATTGTAGTGCATTGAAAGTCGCATGTGATCTGTTAAGCTGGAAAATATTTGATAGAGAGTTTTAATCCAGGCATAATGTATTGTGCTTCTCAAATTTGACAGGGCATTAAATAGCTTGCATGAGGGAGCCAGGTGTACTGTGATACCATCTTTGTGTATGCTTAATATCAGTATACAATGGTTCTGTGTTTGTCTGTAGATGTCTGTTTTAGAAGCCACTAGTTCATGTTACAGGATGGGGGAAAACATGGGTGGCTGCTCTGTATTGGGCTTGTTTTTTTCCTGAGGGCCAGTTGAAATTCACAGGGTATATGAGATCACCCTGTTATAAATTTTGTAGGTTTTTCTAGAACTGTATGTACTGTAACACTTCATTTGTGACAATATTCTTAGTATATTTAGGATATGCAAGTAGCTTTGCCCTGTGCATTCTTGTATGTGTGTCTGTGGGTTGCCTGCTGCCTTTATTTTCTCCTGCTTACTGCAAAGATTTTCCCCAACACACACACTAACACACACACTTACTTTAAATATTGTGCTGGGAACAGTTTGCTGTAACACGAGAAACTTGAACAGATAATTGTTCGTGATTCGTTGGCTGTTTTTATACACATGCATACACAGAAGAGATTTTGAAGGTTGTTTTTTTTAAAGAAATATGTAGGCCATCCTTTTAAGCTGAAAATGCAGATTTAGGACTGACACTCTTAACAGGAGCTCACGTTGGTATTTGCTTTTGCTCAGTATCTGATTCTGGTCAGGGTCACATTCTTTTAATATTTAATGGAGTTTAGGTATTTTCTGAAATAAAATAATTGGACTTTGTTTTACCAGACGTTTCAATATAGCATAGAAGATACGTAATAAGGATATTGATTTGTCTGAGCAAGTGTGAAAATGTTGACCCAGACATTTCTAGGCCT
Source organism: Sceloporus undulatus (assembly GCF_019175285.1). Lineage (NCBI taxonomy): Eukaryota > Metazoa > Chordata > Lepidosauria > Squamata > Phrynosomatidae > Sceloporus > Sceloporus undulatus. Next base: position 312,902,022 of record NC_056523.1, on the reverse strand, counting down.
GCTTTTTGTGTTTTTCCCTCCTTAGAGTTACCTGTGGCTGGCTTGAACTAAAAATTGCTCATGCCATCTATTGTTCTTTAAAGAGATAAACTAATGGAAAAGCAAAGTAACAAGGCTGCTATACTTGCTTGCTGTTGTGTTCACTACCTTGGATTCAAAGAATGACATGAGGGTGCCCAACTGATTGGTTAGATGTGCAGGACTTTTCCTGGTTTTCACATCCAGTAACAGTGCTTTTCCTGCAGTGTGGAGGTAGATCTTGTGGGCCCCCTATTCTCAGGGGGGTCTGGCTGGCGTTGAGGGAGGGGCTTGATAAATCCTGGTACACATTTAGGAGATATGCCTGTTTCCTTTTGAATTCCTCCAGGGTATTCTTTTTAGCCTAATATTTAATGGGAGTGGACTATCCTATAGTACTAGTAGTTGCATGTCTGCAAGTCATTTATGACTTATGGCACCCTAAGACAGACCTATCACAGGTTTTTTTTGGGGGGGGAAAGTTTTTTCGGAAGGGTTTGCCATTGCCATCCTCTGAGGCTGAGAAAGTATGACTTGCCCAAAATCACCCAGTGGAATTCCATGGCTGAATGAGGATTCCAACTGTAGTCTCTCAGAGTCTCAGCCCGACGTTCAAAGCCCTATACACTGTCTCAGTGGTAAAACAGGTACGTTTTTTTAAAGCTGGCGAAATGCACATCATAATTTCTTCTTGAGCTGTGATTTCCATCTTGCTTGTTTTCTGCTTCTCCAGAGACTAGAACCCATAGCAGTGGATTCAGACTAGAAGAAAAATGATTCCATCTCAACATTAGGAAGAACTTCCTGACAGTAACAGCTGTTCGACAGTCGAACACACTCCCTGGGAGGGTGATGGAGTCTCCTTCTTTGGAGGTTTTTAAACAGGCTGGATGGCCATCTGTCAGTAGTGTGTGTGTGCGCTAGGCTGGATGGCCCTTGAGGTTTCTTCCAACACTATGATTTTATTCTATGACATGGTGACCTTAAGACTATCATGGGGTTTTCTTGGCAAGTTTCTTCTGAGGGGATTTGCCATTGCCATCCTCGGATGCTGAGAGTATGATTTGCTCAGGGTCATCCAGTGGCCAAATGGGGATTCAAACCCTTTTCTTCAGAGTCATCATCCAGTGCTCAAACCACTACACCATGCTGGCTCTCAAATTTACAGAGCAGCTCATTATCCACCTGTTTCTATTGACATTTCTAGTCTATTACAATGGCAATTGAAACTGAAGTATTAGGTATAACTTTCTAAAAGCTGAGGACCCCATACCCAAGGTTGAAAGATTCTTGGCATCCTAGTGGCCTGGAAGTCTGGGACTTTACTCTTGGCCTTCAGGCAGTTGCTTTTGTTTTGGAGACTAGATTCTTGGAGAAGAAAAAACAAACCAGAAACTGATGCTTAGGAGTTGGGGACATAGGAGTTTATCAGACAAGGAAAATTGGAATTATAATCCAATGGCAATCCAAACGCAATCATGGGGTTTAACGTTATTGTGTGATAGACTACCACACGCAATTTCGAGCAATGGGACGTCAGTCTGAACACAATCATGGGGTTTAACGTTATTGCGTGATAGTCTACCACATGCAATTTCAAGCAATGGCAAACTATTTTCGGGCAATGGAAAGTCAGTTCGAACTCAATTTGAATTCACGTAAATTAGCTGAACTAGTGAATTCATGTGAATGCATTCTGGCCCCACTTTCTTTTCATTCGAAATTAAGAGACATTCCTCCTGTGTGATAAACTCCATACACATCTGAATATGGACCAATATAACCTTGATCTAGATCCCTTCCCCTACCTTGTAAAAGTATTTTAGGCTAGTATGCCATCTCCATATCTCTTTACAGCCTCTCTTCTTTACAAGTCTCAGTTCTTTGTTCATCCAGTCCTTCCCCTGTAAGCTAAGGAAGGTGTGCCTTGTAGTGTTCTGTACCTTGGCTTGAAATTTCCAGGGATCAACAAATGATTTTGCAATCTCCTTGTCTTCATGGCTGTGACAAGTATGGAAGTTAAATCTTTCCACTGTAACTTTCCCAGCCGGCTCTCTTCCTGGATATGTCAGACTACAACTCCAGTCATCCCTTGCAATTGGCTACATATGATGAGAGTTGTAGTCAACACATATGTGGAGAGTGTTGAGTTCAGGAATGCTGCATTTATAACTCTAACTACATTGTATGTAATATTACATTTCTGTTATTTTGTCTGATGGCAAGATCTGTATCTGGGTTCTCTAAATGCTTGATGCAGTTTATTTGCTGCTTTTGGCAGCTCTGTAGCAGTACATTACTATGGCAAAGCACATAAATCAAGAGAGAAGTTATCTTTGTTCCAGCTGAGGGTGTGAGCTACAGGCTGTAGGACATATGAAGGTCATGATCAAGCATAAACCCAAACAGTAATGTTCAGCAGACAACATGGGAAATTCCCCTTGGTCTACGTCTGTTCCCTGAATTCTTGCTGTACCTAAAAGGGCCAATTACATGAACTGCTAACATTAGTCAGCATTAGATATTGCTTCGATCCCTGCTTATTTTTTATCTAGGCTGCATCCACACCGTAGAAACAATCCAGTTTGACCCACTTTAAATTTCATAACTCAGTGCTGTGGAATTCTGGGAACTGTAATTTTGTGAGACATTTAGCCTTATCTGTCACAGGGCTCTGGTGCCACAATGAGTTAGCAACCTTGTAATTTGTCCAAGATTATTTTGGGCTGTTACATAATACTCTGCCCATGGCTACAGTTTTCCTCATGCTGATGGAGAACATGAAATACTGGAAGGAAATGGCATATGAGGTTTTTGTAATGGCCTTTGCTCATAGTCACTGATAATAGCACCTGTGAAACAGCACTTTTGTAATTAAGGTATGCTGCACCTTTGGGCAGTTAAGATTGTGCCAGTGTGTTGTCTGACATTCTACAGTGGCAGTACCAAATGTACAGGAGCCCCTCTTAAAACTAGGTTATGGACATATCCCTTCTTCAAGCTGTTCTTTATCATAAAGCAGTTGGACGTGTCCCTCAAACTATATAGTGCTTTGCAAATCTTTTAACAAATAATAATAAATGAACCAAACTTAGTGTTGGGGTTCTGGTCAGCCAGTTCAAGTAAACCTAAATTGCTAGGTGAATTGTGTCTCAACAGGACCAGAGAACAATATTGCCAAACACCCACTAGGTGCAATTGGGAAAGAAGACAGACTCTTAAGGGACTATATCTTGGATTCATCAAGCATTATTCAGGATATAATAGAATGTAGAATACAGATAAAGGTCAAATTTGTCTAGTCATGTCTGACTGTAGGGATGGTGATCATCTCCTTTACCAAGTTGAGGAAACCAGCATGGTCAAAGATGACTCCGGATCATGTGGTCAGCATGACTGCATGGAACGCTGTTACCTTCCCACTGAAGTGGTACCTATTTATCTACTTGCACTTTTACATGCTTTCGAATTGCTAGGTTGGCAGAAGCTCGGACATGTGACAGGAGGTCACTCTGTCAAGCGGCACTTGGGTCTTCAACTGCCACCTTGGAATCATCTGAGTCAGTATCTTAACTGCTGAGCCACTGCAGTCCAGGTATACCTCAATTAATGTAATAGATCATGGAATCATAGAGTTGGAAGAGACCAAAAGGGCCAGACAGTCCAACCCCCTGCCATGCAGGAATAAACCATCAAAGTACCCCTGACAGATGGCCACTCAGCCTCTGTTTAAAAATCTTCAATGAAGGAGACTGCACCACACTCTGAGGCAGCATATTCCACTCTCGAACAGTTCTTACTGTCAGGAGATTCTTCATAATGTTGAGGTGGAATCTCTTTCCCTGTAGTTCACATCCATTGCCCCGGGTCCTAGTCTCTGGAGCTGCAGAAAACAAGCTTGCTCCATCCTCAATATGACATCCCTTCCAATATTTAAGGCAGGCTGTCATCTCACCTCTTAACCTTCTCTTCTCCAGGCTAAATATACCCAGCTCCTAAGTCACTCTTCATATGGCAGGGTTTCAAGACCTTTCACCATTTTGGTTGCCCTCTTGTGGACATGCTGAAAACAGCCAGGTCAAATAATCTTGCAGGCAGCAGACACCACTTGAAAGCTCTTTCCAAATGCATAATAATAATAATAATAATAATAATAATAATAATAATAATATTTATTTGTATACCGCCCTGTGGCGAACCAATCCGGGCAGTTGACAACAGTAAATATAACAAGAGTAAGATATAAAATTAAAAACATTATAATCCCTCCCCTCCTTAAGAAAGTATTAAAAAATATGACAGATTAAAAACACAATATCAAAGCATAAAACATAATTAAAACAAACTAAAAACCCTGATGTCCCTCTGGAGATCCTCAACCATCACTAAAGATGGGGCCACGAGAGGAAAGAGGGGATCAGGGAGCCCGGGCCGGGATGGTTAATCTGGAAAGCCTGCCGGAAGAGATCCGTCTTGACAGCTTTTTTAAAGCTGTCTAATGATGTCAACTGACGGATCTCATCCAAGCATAATTTTCAAAATTTCACCAACTTCCACTTAAGATTTTCATTTTGGTGGTTACATTTACAGATCTATGTTTCTTCAATATGGTGGGGGTATCTGGGGAGTCATCTGCTTTCTCCTTTTCTCTCTGTTTCACTGGTTACACATGCTCAGTAAAGGATCCTGGAGGCAGCTGCTGTTTACTTTGCCTATTGTAGGTTGGCAGACATAGCAACAGTAGGATTGGCTGAAGCAGAATCCCGTTCTTTCCAGCTCATGCATTGCATTGTTTACTCTTGTAAGTGTGTGTTTTTTCTAACCTTCCTTTCCTTCCCAGTGATGCTGCTGCTAAAAAAACTTCCAGCTCTTTAGAGGACTGGGAGAAAGGCATAAAAACCACTTGGTTAAAAAAAAAAAAAACTTCGAGGCTAAACAAACCAGCATTTAAAGGCAACCTCGGGGCAGAGTGAGGGTGTGGTATCCATACAACGCACACCCCACCGCTGGCCTGAGGGCTAGGTACAGTGTTATGCTAAGCATATATGACTACATTTAAATTTTCATCTTTTTTAAAATATAGCTACTAACCAACATAAGAATCATTAGGTCCTTCTGAAAATCTCTCACACACCTGCTCTTTGCCACTGCACAACATTGTTTCAATGGAGGCTTCCTTTTTTTATTCAAATAGCAGCTTTGCTGTTTATTTGTTTGAAAAACCAGGACATTCATTGCAATTATTTGTGCACTTTTTTTTGGCTTGTGGCTTGTGTTCTTTTTTTCACAAAGACGTGTCTGATAAGAGAAAATGTGACTTCAAAGATATAGCTGTGTTATTCTATAGAATTGGTTTGTAGAGAAATGTCATAGCACCTTTGAGACTAACTGAAAGAAAGAAGATGGCAGCATGAGCTTTCATAGACTTAAGTGGACTTCCTGAGATGCATTTGATGGAGTGGAAAGCCAGGGACAGACCTGTGTGTAAATATGACTGTTACAGCTGTTTTGTCCTGAAGGGGGTCTGTATTGGGTGCAGAAAGGCATCAGGTAGAAGGGTAAGCAAGGACATGGGCAAGTGAAAAGATGGTGTTGAAGGCAAATGGAACAGAGAAAGAAGCTACATAATATTTATTGTACAGCTTCATCAAGAAGTACCAGTAGGTTATCTGAGCATGCAGCCATTTGGGATTCTGAGGAACCTCATTGTTTCTTCTCCATTGTGATACCCAAAGTGTGCTTACAGGCCAGAAGTTGCCTGGTTCATTTTGGCTGGAGCTTAGAAGGCTACTTTTAGGAAGTAATGTGTTGTAGTTATGGCAACAAGCCTCTCAAAAGTAGTTGGTTATTATTATGGTTAGAGTAGAACTACAACCACCAAAATTCCTTACCTTTCCATTTCTTAAAAGTAAATAAAACAGTTAATCTTAGTTACTTTAAACATTTGAATGCTACAAGCTGCTGGTCTCTGGTACATAACTCACTCATTCTGTCTACCTCAACACTCACAACAGAACAGGAAGCAAAACATAATCAAGCATATCCTCCAAGTGGTATTCCTCTTCCACTACTTAGTGACACCACTACTATATCTATAAAAGTAGAAGAAAACAGTTACAGTGCACTGCAAAAGAAACATAGTTATCCCTTGCCACGCTACAGTTTTAATGGAATGTGGTTATGACTTTGTTATTGAAAAAAGGGAATTACTTAATTGTCAAGATTTGATTGTCTGAGACAGGCTCATTTTAGTTTTTCCTCTCATAATATGTTTGTAATACTAGTGTAGAGTCATTAACTATGCCATGTAGTCACAATGAATGAAACTTAATGGCTCTAGATGGAGGCAAATAGAGGATGGAAAGAAGAAAAATGCTAGTACAGCTGGCTTTTATCTTGTTCATAAAACATGTATTTGATTTCATCTCAAGCTATTTTATGGTTTTGATGGGTAACTATACTACTTCTGTGGTAGAACTCAAAGATATAGCCATGTTAGTCTGAAAAATCAGTATGTAAAGAGATCTTGTAGAATCTTAATCGTAAAGTTAGTGCTACATAGGTGCTTCAGTTAGTCTCAAAGGTGCTATAATATCTCTTTACAGATTTCTGTAGTGGTAAAGAAGGATCTTTTGATTGGACTGTACATGATTTCTCATAAATAAAAGTTCTTCCTTGGTATCTTCCTTTGGTCTGACTTTTTGGCATATCAGGAAGTGAGTTGAAGCAGGCTTTGTTCATTTACAGGCTTAAGATAAATCAGTTGTTTGAATCAGATTCAAGATGGCCAGAAAGCAAGGTGGGGGGGGGGGGATTGCGTGAATCTGTGTGTAAAAAATCCCTGTATAAGAAGGGTCGACTATATATAAAAACAACAACAACAACAATAATATATGCAAAGGGATCTTGCAGCACCATTGAGACTAACTGAAAGATACTATTTGGCAGCAAGAGCTTTCCTAGACTTGAGCTTACTTCCTCAACTGGATTTGATGGAGTGGAAAGCCCACGGGCAGATCTGTATAGCAATCTTTGTGTGAGAATGTCCATAGGAATGCAAATTGTGGGCGTGGACATGAAGTGACAAGTTCAGTTTTAACAATGGTGGGTGGAGGGGGGGCAAGGCAAGGATGTTGCCTAAGGCCAACGTTAATAGATAAACATATGAATGAGTATTGGGATGTAGTGTGGGAGTGCCCCCCCCCCCCAAAAAAAAAGATGTGATGAACTGACCAAGAGAGCCTCCATGAGCCTGGTGGGTTAGCTAGTGTTATAACGTATGTTGTGTATCAGGAAACCATTGGACAACATTCTTGCCTGTCCCCCAGTGACTATAATTAAAACTGAACTTATCACCTAATAATAATAATAATAATAATAATAATAGTATTTATTTATAACCCGCCTTTCCCTGTGTTGGATCAAAGTGGGTAACAGCATATAAAAAGAGAAAACAACAATATCAAAGGCATTCGAGTAAGTCAGAAGAAAAAAGAAACAATTTAGGCATGCGGAGAGTGAAATTAGGGGATCACTTTGGGAAGGCCCGCCAGAAGAGATCTGTTTTTATTGCCTTGAAAGATGTTAGTTGGCGGATCTCATCTGGCAGATCATTCCAGATTTTTGGAGCGGCAGCAGCAAACGTGCTGTGGGAGGCAGTTACTAGTCTAGTTCTCTGTGACTGTAGTAGGTTCTTCCCTGAGGACCTGAGAGTGCAGGAAGGATTATATGGGAGGAGGCGTTCCCTCAGGTAAGCTGGATCCAGGCCATGTAGGGCTTTATAGGTAATGACCAACACCTTATACTGTGCCTGGAAGCTAATAGGCAGCCAGTGTAGGGATTTTAAGATAGGTGTGATAGAATCAAACTTGGAACTCCCAGTCACCAATCTGGCTGCCATGTTTTGGACCAGTTGCAGCTTCTGAACGTGGCATAAGGGTTGCCCCATGTAGAGCGCATTGCAGAAATCGAGACGAGAGGTTACCAACGAATGTACAACCGTTTCAAGGTTTTCCCGTTCCAGGAAGGGCCGTAACTGGCGTATCAGCTGAAGCTGATAACAGGCACTCCTGGCTGTTGCATCAACCTGGGACGACAGGTGAAGCAACGAGTCGAGGAGCACCCCCAAGCTACGAATACAGTCCTTTAGGGGAAGTGTAACCCCATCCAGTACTGGGGATCTTATCACCATACCCGGATCGGGATTGCCTATAGCGAGTACCTCTGTTTTATTTGGATTCAATTTAAGTCTATTTTCCCTCATCCAATTACTGACCTCAGACAGTCTTTCAGAGGAGAGATGCCATCCTTGGTCGCTGAAGCAGTCTGAGACATGGAGAAACAAATTTGGGTGTCATCAGCATACTGATAACACCCTGATCCATGTCTCCGGATGATCTCACCCAGAGGCTTCATGTAAATGTTGAAGAGCATTGGCGACAGTATTGCGCCTTGTGGGACACCTGATTTGAGCTCCCTCTTGGCCGAGTAACTGACATCATCTGGAATCTGCCCGACGAATAGGACCAGAACCACTGCAAAGCAGTGCCCCCGATTCCTAACCCTCATACCATGGTCTATGTGGTATCGAAGGCCGCTGAGAGGTCTAAGAGTACCAACAGGGCCACACTTCCCCTGTTGATGCACAGACGGAGATCATCAACCAAGGCGACCATGGCAGTCAACTCCGTATCCTGACCTGAACCCAGTTTGAAATGGATCAAGATAATCAGTGCCATCCAAGACTGCTTGGAGTTGGTTGACATCTCCACACACACAAAGTTTTGCATTCCTATAGACATTCTTTCCATGCCACCAAATGCTTCTGAGGAAGTAGGCTCAGGTCTATTAAAAATAATAATAATTGTAAGTTGCTCTGACAACCTCTAGGGCTGAAGGGTGGGGTATAAGTACTCTAAATAAATAAATAGGAAAGCCCATGCTATCAACTTTTGTCTTTCAGTTAATCTGAGGTACTGCAAGGTCCCTTTGCATACTGATCTACCAGACTAACATAGCTATGGCTTTGAATATATCTGATTATTTATTTACTGACCCATTCAGAGAACTATAGCCAGCTTGAGTAGTTTAAGAACAAGCTCTTAAAGGAGTTGCAAACATTTGAAATTCAATAGATACATGTTATTAAAAATAGGAATAGTAGCCAAAAAACCCTCCAAAATCCCAACAAAACCAGCTATGTAGGACAAATAGCCTGCTGTTCCTACTAATGGTGCTATGACGTGGCGGCCAAATAAACCACAATTTTCCTATTTTGTTTTTTAAAAACAAACCTCACAGTGGAAACACGAACCTTTCCCCCCAAGCCCAGCACTGTTTCAGGGAGCCACCTGGAAGCATGATTCTGCTTAAAACAAGATATGTGTGCTCTACATGCATCAGTTTAAAGAAAATTCCTATTTGTTTTATTACCACACCAATGCAAGTTTGCAGTAATAGCCCCTACAGACAGTAGAGCCTCCTAACTCCGTATTTATAAAGCAGTACTTCTCATGCTGTCTGGTGTGTGGGAATGAAACCCCCCTCCCCCATGTGCCAGGAACTATTGTCTACAGCTGTTTCTTTCTTTGCTGGCAACTCTGTGGACTGGCAGCCAACAGCTGAACGACCATCAGCAGTCCACAGATGAGCACTTTAGAGTAGCACTGGTTTAAAGAAAATTTAGATCTCAGAGAATACCTAAACACGATGAAAGATATCAAAATGGCACTCTCCTTCCTGATAATTAAGCTAGGGCTATTTCTACTTGTGTTTTATTGGGATGAACAGCTCTTGTCCACTTAAAACTACACTCTTGCACATTTGGTGGTTTCCACTTAAGGATTTTTATCTTAAGATCGTCAGAGGAGCCCTTCTAGATCAGACAAAACACTTGTCTAGTCTAGCATTCATTCTGTTTCTGTAGCAGCTAACCAGATGAGTCTGGGAGACTCACAAGTGTGCTATAAGAACATGATAACATTGCACTGTTCTCACAGCAACTGCTATTCAGAAGCCTACTGGCTCTGATAGTAATAGTATCAATAGTTTTAATCTCCATTAATTGTTTCCTTTTAAAGCTGTCTAAATAAGACCTACTGCTACATCTTGTGACAATGAATTCCATACTTTATGCATAGTGTCAGTTCTGAAGCTAATCCAAAATCTCTCTTCCAGAATAATATAAATTGGATTTCATCTTGCACTATGAAATAAAAGTGTCTTCTATGCAAAGGGCTGTAACTCAGAGGCCAAGATATTCTTTGCATGTAACCATGGGTGAGAATTGTGTGGTCTTTCAGATATATTGAACTGCAGCGTCAATCATTGGCTCCACTGGCTGGGACTGCTGGGCATTGCAGTTCAGCAAACTCTGGAGAGCCACACAAACCCAACACTTGATGTAGATAGTTTCAGCTTCAGTTTCTGATATCTCCAGGTAGGATGAGGAAAGACCATTGAGTGAGTAGAGTGACTAGACTTCAGTCTAACTCATTTTCCTATGTCTGAGTCCTACAACACCTTAAAGACTTAGAACTTGTGTACTACAGCCTACCTCACTAGATGCATGGAGGGAAATAGAAATTAAATCCAGGAAATAGTGACAGTAGCAACTGGAATATTAACAGTGGCCATTCACAGAATTTTTGCTGATAACATAACATATCCAGGTGCTAGTTAAACATGTAATGTGCAGTCTGCTGATAGACTGGATTCCCTGTTAATTATTAATAGATGTACTGTGTTTGTATATTCTTGAAAATCTAGATAATTATCCATGGGACTGTTGATGTGAGCTATAGTCCAGGAAGGTTCCCACTATAGTTAATTCATTAGTTTAAAGACGCCACTATAGTCTTGGTTGTTTTTGCTACCACAGTTTAAGACTGTGTATCTTGTGAGGCTTCTGTTGTGGTCTGTTAGGTCAAGATAGGTCCTCCCAAATCTGTGACCCCCAGGTTTCTTCCCTTCCCTGGAAAACTCTGTGACTGCTTGCATAGCTGGGGCTCATTTAAACATTGCTTGCCTGCACCCAGAGGACATGATTATAAGCAAAAAAGGCCCTCCTTCCTATGTGCTTTATTCCAGCAACATCAGCATGTCAGCATTGTACGACCTTGGTATTTGGCTGCTTTGGAGACACTGTAATAAAGTGCTGTACTCTTCCATGAATAAAACAATATGGACACCATTATACCCACTCTTGCTTTACCACGCCCCAGTTTAATTTAGTCTGAAAAACTAGGAGAAAAAAAGAAAGTAGAAGGGGCAGGAAGTTTGATGGATTCTCCAAGTGAAATGTTTGTGGGTGCTGTGTTGAAGACAACTAGTGAAGGGCCCCATTCACACTAGGAAATAACCCAGTTTGGAAACTGGGTTATTTCCCTGTTGTTCAGACATGCACCGATGGTACTCGGTGCAGTTTGGGGGGAGGGGGGGACTGAAATGAAAAGCCCATTTAAATGGATGTATTTCACACCGGTTCCCTTCAGTTCATTTTTAAAGAACCTCAACGTTCTGCATCTCCGATAGTGTGAGTAAGCTATAGGATCGATTCGGATCACGCAGCCACCATTCAGGAAATGGAGGCGCCTCCATTTTGATCCAGAGTGGTGGCGAATGGAAACTCCAGACCAGATTTAAATGCCACAGAGAGATTCGCTGCCTTAAAACATAGTGGGAATGGTGAATCGATTTTGAATCGATTCCTAGATGCGAATCTCTCTGTGCAAAAAATGTAAGTGTGACTGGCCCCAAGGAGATAGAGCCCAAGCATTTCCCAGCAGAGAAGGGCTTGAACATCCTTACATTGGGTGGCTCCGCCCACAGGCTCCTGAACAGCCAGGGAGAATAGAAGAAACAAAAGGAGAGAGGGTCCCTGCCCCCCGTGGGAGGAGCGACCCCCTCAGCAACTCACTTTTTCTTCCTGCCTTGCTCCTGGTAGGACGTTCAGGACTTTGCTCCTTTTTTCAAAGAAGAAACTTCTTCAATCAAGCTTCATCGGCTCCCTCCTGGCTCTTCCTCCCTTCTATCTCTCCTTTACCTTAAAAAAAAAAACAACCTCTCTTACCCTGTTTCCTTCCCGACTTGCTGTCCTCTTCTCTCTCTTGCCTTGTTCCCCCCTTTTTTCCCTGGAGGATGTCGGGCCCTGAGGAGCCCAGGTCAGAGGGAGAGACCACTTCTGCCCTTCCTGGACCAGCCCCAGCTTTGCCGGATGCTTGGCCGGAGACCCTCCCCAGCCGGGCAGCAGAAGTAGTGCCGCTGCACATGGAGGGGTTGCCCCTCCCTAGCGTGGCAGGGTCTGCGGGCCTCCGGTCAGCCCTTTCAGGGTCCGTGGAGAGCAACTCGACCCCATCGCCATCCGGAGACACCGAGAGTATCCAGCCTCCTCCGGAGATGGTCCAGTGGTTCCATTCCTTTTTGGCCCGGGAGGGCCCTTCTTTAGTGCGGGTGCGGGGAGAGGGGGTCCACCTGGGGCCCCAGCCCGTGGAACCCAGCGGGGACCCGAGGATACTGGGTCACGAATTTATGGGGGGAAGCCCCTGTCCCTGGGCGGGCCACGCCACACCTCAGGCAAGGGGTGAATTCCTTCCTTCCCCCCCCCCCCAAGCGGGAGGGATTTCTCTGTGTCCTACGCCTGGGGAAGCCCCTGGCCGGTGATGGGCTTCATGCCCAACAATGCCTTCCCGGCGCCCCTCTATGGGAGCAGCCAGGTTGCCCACATGGGCTCTGATGGCAGCGGCCATCTTGGACGCGGGGCCCTAGAGGGGGGGCCCTCCATCCGGTCACGTGGACCTGAGCGGGGGCGGTCCTTCCGACCATGCAATCACTGATTGGGGCCGCCATCTTGTCCGCCCTGGTGCGGACGCGGACCAAGCCCCTAGCCCGCGTGGTAGCAGTGAGGCCACCAGGGGCGCCCACCGGCAAACCACCTTGGCCAGCAGGCCTAACCCAGTCAGGGGCGATGAGTCGTCATCCTCCCAGGAGGGAGTTTCAGGTGTTTTTAAGACTCCACAGGGCCAGCCCCTTTCTTCCCCAAGCCAGATCCTAACCAGCTTGGGGTCAAATCGGGGGGGGAGGGGGAGCTTCGGCCTCAGAGTCAGAGACAGACATGTCTTATTGGCCCCCGGCCAAGCGCCTCAGGCAGTCCAAATCCGCTCCAACGCAGAAACGCTCCCTTTCTCCCCATTCCTCTGATGGGGAGTATTCTGAGGGGAGCTATGAAACTGAATCCGAAGAGGGCGAACTTTCTGAGGAAGAGAGAGAGGAGGACAGGGACAACCCCTCCTCCTCTCGCTTGTTTAGGGCTGAGGACTTTCCTCCACTCTTAAAAAAGACTACCAAGACATTGGGCATTAGCCTCCCAGCAGCCCCAACCCCCATGGAGGACTCAGACCTTCCCAGGGTGGGTGAAGAGTTGTTCCCTGTCACAGCCCCCTCGGTCCTAGAGATCCCTTGCCCATACAACCTTATGCAGATCATAAGAGAGGAATGGGCCAAGCCAGCCACCTGTCGCCCTAACCATAGTGCCACTAGGAAGCTATACCATTTTCAACAGGCTGTCATGGATAAGCTCAAGGTGCCTCTTGTTGAGGCACCTGTGTCTACCTTGGTCTCCTCGGCTGTGTTCAGTCGGGATGGCGAGGACACCCTGAGGAACCCAGAGGACCAGGAGAGCTGAAGCAGTTCTTAAGTGAACTCATGAATCCATTTCCACAGCCATCAGGGCCACAGCCGCAGTCTCCATGGTCACTTGGGCCGCCCTTCAGTGGACCAGGGACCTTATAGAATCAGTCCCAGCGGCTGACACCAAAACTAGACAGACCCTAAACAAGATTGCCAAGGCCATCGCCTTTGCACCAGACTGTCCGCTGGATGCAGTGCAGCTCTGCGCCAGGGGCCAAGCTTCAGCAGTAGCAGTGAGGTGACAGCTCTGGTTAAAGAACTGGAATGTTGACACCAAATCGAAACAAAACCTGGCCTTCACTCCTTTCCTGGGCACCAAATTGTTTGGCGAGTCCCTCGAACCAGTGCTATTCGAAGGCAAGGATAAGAAAAAAGCCTTGCTCTCAGCTAAAAAGAGGGAGGACAAAAAACAGTTCAGGCAGGGACTCTCTTCCTTTCGCCCCTCCCGCTCTTTCCCCTCCTCTAATTCCTTCCAAGCCAGAGACTTGAGGTTCAGCAAGCCCCGCTGGGGAGATTCCATATACTGTTCCAAACAAAACCGACCCTCTTTCTCCAAAGAAGGATCTAACCCCAAGCCAAACCGCAAAGGACAACAACAACAATGATGTGGCGCCTCCAGTGGGGGGCAGACTACAGATCTTCGAAGACATTTGGGAGAGGTCCACCTCAGACCAGTGGGTGATCGACACTATTCAACAAGGCTACAAAATAGAGTTCGAACGCCCACCCCACAACATGTTCCAACCATCTCCCACATCCAAAGATCCTGACAAGCATCGCCTCCTACTGGAAGCAATACAACGACTGTTAGAGATCCGAGCCATCGAACCTGTCCCAGCCGACCAAAGTTATCAGGGCTGTTACTCGACCCTCTTCCTGGTACCCAAGAGGAACGGATCTTGGAGGTCGATCCTCAATCTAAGGGGTCTCAACCGATTCGTCAAGAAAAAGAAATTCTGAATGGAGATGTTGCGCACCATCCTCGATATTCTGCAGCCGCAGGACTTCCTTTCTTCTTTGGACTTGCGGGATGCTTATTTACATATCCCTGTTCACCCCTCCCACCGCCGTTTTCTACGCTTCAGATAAAACACACAACATTTTCAATACAAGGCGCTTCCCTTTGGTCTTGCTTCTGCACCAAGAGTCTTTACCAAGGTGATGGTGTCCCTGGTTGCACATTGGAGGATCCAAGGAAGCCACGTTTACCCCTATCTGGATGACCTCCTGATCAGGGCGAGATCCAAGCAACAGGGAATCCACGATACGTCCAGGGTCCTCAGGTCACTCCGAGAACACGGTTTTCAAGTCAACATCAACAAGAGCTCCCTCAATCCAGAACAACAGATTCTACATCTGGGAGCCCAGATAGAAACCCTTCAGGGAACAGTGTCCCTACCCCCCAACCGGATCCAGAACATAGCCAAGGTGGTCCACAAGGCACTC
Source organism: Sceloporus undulatus (assembly GCF_019175285.1). Classification (NCBI taxonomy): domain Eukaryota; kingdom Metazoa; phylum Chordata; class Lepidosauria; order Squamata; family Phrynosomatidae; genus Sceloporus; species Sceloporus undulatus. The sequence goes on along the minus strand of NC_056523.1, from coordinate 312,886,872 downwards.
AATTCTCTCCGGAGCCAACTGTCAACACTAGCCCATCTCCATGGCCTCATGATTGCCACAATCGACTGTCTCCCATGGGCACGGTTCCATGCCAGAGCTCTGCAGTGGCTCCTCCTGCCCCATCAGAGAGCCATTGCCCTAAAGCGCCACAAATCAATCCAGGTCCCAAACCAGGTACACCAATCCCTGTGGTGGTGGATATCCCCCGCAGTCCAGACGGGACGACCCATCTGAAAACCCGAGAGGATTCAGATCACCACAGATGCCAGTCTCAGGGGTTGGGGAGCCCATTGCGGGCCCCATCTGGCACAGGGTTGCTGGGACCCGGACGAACAGTCCCACAGTATCAACTGGCTGGAGCTGTGCGCTGTCAGACTGTCACTCCTAGCCTTCAAGGACCTGATCAGCTCTCAGGCCGTCTTGGTGAGGACCGACAACATTACCACCAAGGCTCACATAAATCGCCAGGGAGGGACAAGATCGCGTATGCTGATGGAGGAGGCTCGGACCCTGCTGCGGTGGGCAGAATCCAACCTATCGTCTCTGGAAGCGGAACACCTCCAGGGGGAGCTCAACTTGAAGGCAGACTGGTTGAGTTGGACCGACCTCGACCAGGGAGAGTGGAGCCTTCACCCAGAAGTCTTCCAGGAGGTCATCAGGACCATGGGCTGCCCCCTGATCGACCTGTTTGCCTCACTGACCAATGCCAAGGTCCCACGGTTTATATCGAGGTTCCAGACAAAGGGGGCCGAGGACATAGACGCCCTGAACTGCACTTGGCCACAGGGGCTCCTATATGTGTTTCCGCCCATCCCCCTCCTAACAAAGGTAGTAGCGAAGGCCCGGAGGACAAGGTCGGAGATGATCCTGATCGCGCCAGCATGGCCAAGGAGACCGTGGTTCTCCGAGATCCTAGAGATGGCATCAAGTTCCATTCTACTGCCTCCCAGACCGGATCTCCTCTCTCAGGGTCAGGTTGACCACCCCAACCCAGAATGGCTTCAGCTACACACTTGGAGATTGAGTGTGACATACTGACAAGATATGACTACTCACCGGAGGTGATCGAGTCTATTCTGGAGTCCAGGCGTCCGTCAATGATAAAAATATATGACTATACCTATAAGGCATTCCGTAGATGGTGCAAGCGCAAGAACAAGGATTTCATTCACGTGTCAGTGTCAACCTTACTCCAGTTCATCCAGGATGGCGTAGATCAGGGCCTCTGTCCCAGTACAGTTAAAAAACAAGTGGTGGCCATCACATCTTGCCACACGAGGAGGCAGCCAGGATCTCTCAACATCCTCACATAAGGCGCCTTCTAAAAGGGATATGCAATAGGTCATCGCCTACATTCCACCGCTTCCCATCCTGGGACCTTCACACGGTGCTCAAGGCTCTGACTATACAGTGGATCCTTGTTATACGCTGGGGTTTGGTTCCAAGCTCCCCCGTGTATAACAAAATCCGTGTATGCTCAAGTCCCATTAAGTATAATGGCATAGCAAAATGGTGTCCCTAATAAAAAATGGAACATCAAGGTAAATTTATACTTTTTTGGAACATTTTCAAACTGTGTATGCTTAAATCCGTGTATAAAAAATCCGTGTATAAGAAGGACTGACTGTACATCCGTTTGAACCCTTGAGAGAGGCGTCTCTCAAGTTCCTCACATGGAAGGTGCTGTTTCTTATGGCGATCACTTCGGCGTGTCGCGTCTCTGAGATAGGAGCGCTGTCGGTGCGGAAGGAATTGTGCACCATTAGACCCGACTGTCCTTCTGCGACCAGATCCGACATTTGTCCCCAAGGTGAATTCGGCATTTCATTCCTCACAGGACATCATACTCCCGTCCTTCTGTCCTCGGCCAGTTAAAGAGCTAGAAAAATATGACACACATTGGACGTGCGCAGGGCCATCAAGATCTATCTCAAAAGGACTGCAAGTTTCAGAAGGTCTGAATCGCTCTTTGTCTCCTTTTAACCTAAGGCCAAGGGCAGAAAGGTGTCGCTCTCCACTCTGAGAAGATGGATCAAGGCCTGCATCGTCGCCTGCTATCAAGCCTTAGACCTACAGCCTCCAGTGGGCATCACGGCCCACTCTACCAGAAGCGCAGCTACCTCAGCAGCCCTGACGACCAACACTCCCCTGGGCGAAATCTGTCGCGCTGCAACGTGGAAGTCCCCTTCCATGTTCATTAGACACTACAAACTTGACATATCTCAATCGGCCAAGGTGACTTTTGGCAGACGGGTGCTCCAGCAGATAGTACCAGGATCTGCTATCTCTGCACCAGCAGTCCCGCCCTAGTTTTAGGGGCTTTGGTAAATCCCGATGTAAGGATGTTCAGGTCCTTCTCTGCTGGGAAATGGAATGTTAGTACTTACCTGAGATACATCCCTTTCCAGCACAGAAGGTCCGAACATCCTCCCCACCCTTGGGTGCTGGTGTGGGGGTGAGAGGCGGCAACTATCTGCTGAGATTACTGTCTCCATAAGACGAACATTAGGGTTGGTGATCTCTCCAGCCTGGTTTCGCAGTTTCCCTTGAGTCAGACTTGATCAGCCTGATGGCTATGTTCTCAAATAAAGGGTTGAGGTCTCCCAATTTACATCTGAGCTTGGGCTGGTCATCGACTGAGTTGCTGAGGGGGTCGCTCCTCCCATGGGGAGCAGGGACCCTCTTTCCTTTTGTTTCTTCTATTCTCCCAGCCTATTCAGGAGCCTGTGGGCGGAGCCACCCGATGTAAGGATGTTCGGACCTTCTTTGCTGGAAAGGGACATATCTCAGGTAAGTACAGCGCGTCCGTGCCATACGCGGGCGCGCCATATGCGGCCTTAAGCATACGCGCTCAAGCCGCGGGGCGGAAGGGGCAGCGCGTCCCATTCAATTGAATGGGCGTGCGCGCCCGTTGCGCCCTGCGCGCTCCCACGCCGCCGCGCCACCGTGCACGAGCCCCATTGTTTCCAATGGGGCTCGAGCATAGGCGGAATTCGCCTTACGCAGCGGGATCTGGAACGGATCCCCCGCGTAAGGCGAGGATGGATTGTACTAACATTCCACTCTGAGAATATTAAGGGAGGATGCAGTGGCTAACTCATATCTCCTTTGGTCTTCTCACCTACCCACATTCCAGGGTGGATAAACACACACATAGTCAGCCCTTCTTATACATGGATTTTTTATACACGGATTTAAGCATCCACGGTTTGAAAATGTTCAAAAAAGGTATAACTTTCAAATATCAAACTTTAATTTTCCATTTTTTATAAGGGACACCATTGCTATGTCATTATATTTAATGGGACTTGAGCATCCACGGATTTTGTTATCCACGGGGGATCTTGGAATCAAACCCCAGTGTATAAAAAGGGTCCACTGTATACACTCTCTGATTTTTAAAATGTAGCTATGCTTGTACTTACCTAAATAAATAAATAAATAAACTAACAATTTTGTCACACTCACATCCATTATGCAGAAATAATCTGATCTGATACCCCTTTAACTGCCCTGACTCAGTGCTCTAGTATTCTGGGAACTGTAGATTGTTATGGCCCCAGAGCAGAGCGGCATCAAGTAAGACATGGATCTGATGATCATCACTAGTTGACAAGATTTGACTTAGATTTATTAATGGTCAGAGAGTTATTCTGGCAATAATAGCTAAGTGTTTTTAACAGCCTTCGTATACCAACTTGTGAATATGACAATATTATCATATCATCAGCATAGAGCAAGATGTTATAGGAAGTATGTAGAACATGGGGCATATGGAGTGCTGAGTCCTTCAATTGTCCTGGTAGGTCATTTATATACAAATTAAATAACAAGAGGGCTAGTAAACACCCTTGTCTTACCCCTCTATATATGTCAATTTTATTTGACAAGGCTCCATTTAACCCAAATCTCACTCTCAGACAGGTACCAGTATACAGGGCTTTAATTAGTAACATCAGTCTCAGTTCTATTTTAAGGTCGACCAGTTTGCTCCAGAGAATTTCTCTATTCACTGTGTCAAAGGCTGCAGATAGATTGATAAAAGCAGCATGTAGATGTTTTCCTTTGCTGGTATATTTAGCAGTCATGTGGCTTAATATAAAACAATTATGTTTTATTAGATTTTGTTTAAAGTCTGCTTGTTCTTTGGTTAGAATACCCTTTTCATTAACCCAACTTTCGAGTTTATTCAAAAGGAGCCTAGAATAGTTTTTCGCTCCTTATGATGTCTATTAGGCTGATAGGCCTATAATTACTGGGGTCTTTACTGGTATTGGTACTGGCTTGTTCAATTGCAACACTGATAAGAAGATAGAACTGACTTAAAAGATGAGTTCTACAGCTCACAAACTTGGTCTTCCATCTCATGACCAACACATGAGAATGTCTCGCTGTGCTTGGAATAAGTCTTCTTCAGGTGTGTGAACGTGCTACTCTTGTGGCCTCTATGGAACTAAGGGGAATTGGCAGGAAAGGCACAATAAGGTGCCAAGAGAGTGGAAGGAGTTACCATTTATAACATGGTATAACAGCTCTAGAAGGTTCTCAACGGTGAGCTGTTCAGGTGCAGATAAACCATTTGTGAAATATGACAGGTGACCAGTCAAAGAACTGCTGTTACTGCAATCTGTCCATGGTTGATATCTAAAGTTAGGATTATCCATGTCATCATATTTCCCAATTCTATGTATGTTTGTGAAAGCTGGACAGTGTAGAAAGCTGATAGGAAGAAAATCAATTCATTTGAGATGTAGTTTAGAGCTCTTTGGATACCCTGAACTACTTAAAAGACAATTGTGTCCTGAATCAAGCCTGAAACACTCACTTGAAGTCCAGATGACTAAACTGACACTGTCACACTTGGGCCATATTGTGAGAAGACATGGCTGAATAGAAAAAAACAATAGTACTTGGTAAGGTAGAAGGCTGTAGGAAAAGAGGAGGACCATATTCCAGATGGATAGACTCAGTGTGCTGAGTCTGCAAGACCTGAGTAGAGCTGTTGATGATAGGGTGACTTGGAAGTTTTGCATTTATGATCACCATAAGTCTAAGCCCACTTGACGGCAGCTAGCAACAACAAAACCTTAACAGTGGAAGGGCTGCTTCCAGTAGTTCATAGAGGATGAGTCACTATAAACTCTAAGCTTTTTATTGCATTCCTGTTTAAATATTAATTTATGTGCCATCATTTTCACAGGGAAGTGTAGGTGGCTTTCAGTTTTGCTGTTGATTTGTTCACAGACATCTTTCTTTCTTTACATAGAAAATGCCTTTCAATTCAGCAAAACTGTAAATGATTTATTATTGTGCCACCTACTCCCTTGTTGAGACATAAATGAGAGTGATAAATAAGGCCTTTGAATTGCTGTTGGCTGCAGATCTGAAGTACTTTCCAATTACTTAGGAAGATGTATCACATTATGTTAAATGTATTGACTAGGCTTCAGCCATAATGTTTAGTTCATGAAAACATGCTGCATGTACCATTAATATTTGTCAGGTGTCAGTCCCTTCTTAAAAGTTAAAAGTGAAAATTGGGTATACTTGAATGAGATAAAATGATGGTGATACTGTGTATAGTAAAGTCATCATATGGTGAGATGGGATTTTATATCCTGTGCTGTCTTACCAGAGCTTGATATTAAGAGAGAGAGAGAGAAAGAGAGAGAGCATTGAATTACTATGTGCTTTGTTCCAAATATCAGACTCATTATTTTAAATGAGCCTTCTTCAACTGAGTCTATTCCTGCCAGATGTATTGGTTCCATTTCCCACCACCATAGCTATAGCTGATGGTCCAAAACTGTTTCATGATATGTACAAATAACTCAGTTCTCTAGAATACAAATGGCTTATTACAAGTAGACAACATAAGGACACTAACACTCATTGGCCCTAGCCAGTATAGCCGATGGTGAAGGATGATGGGAGTGTATATCCAACAATTTCTGGTAAGCCATATCTTCCTCATCCTTGGTTTATGTGGATCAATTGAGCAAAGGAAGCTCCTTTTAAATTTGCTGCCTCTTCTGTCCATGTGGGGTATGATAGCCACTGATTATGGGCAATTTCCATTTACGTGTTCCTTGATTTTTAGCATTTACAGGCCCGTTACAGACGGGCCTTTAAGTACAGACTCAGTCCGTACTAGGGTTAAAAAGGGGCGTCACTTCCGGATGCCCCTAACCCTAGTACGGACTGAGTCCATACAAAATGGCAGTGCCCCTTCCACATGGGGGCCGCCATGACGACGTCACAACCACGCCGCCTCTATACGGGGCGGCATGGACGTGACATCACTCCGCGCCAGGGCGCTTAGTGCGCCCTTTCCACGGAGCAGGAAGGAGCTCCGTTTCGGAGCTCCTTCCTGGTTTGCGTCACTGGGCGCAGCCTTTAGAAGATGGCTGCGCCCAGCGACACAAGGGAGAAAGCCCCAAGGACACCCCTTTCCAGGCCTTTTGCCGCTTCCCCGCAGCCTGGAAAGCGGCGGATCAGGGCCTCGGAGGCTGCCGGTCTGGCAGCTGAGGCCCCGATACACCGGGGAAAGGAGCGCCTACAGGCCGCCTCAAAGGGGCGGTCTGTAACGCGCCACAGTATTCTGGCGCTATGCCACTTAATTCAAAGGCAGAAGAATAAGGCAATTACCTTGGGATGTGCAGAGCAGCAATCTTACTATAGTTTGAATTCTAACTTTCCAAAAACCAGACCAACCCTATAATGGCTTCAATGTGGCTGTTTAAAAGGATTTTATTTGACATATTCTTTTATCTTTTGCGCATCTAACATAGAGTTCAGGCTTCAGCAAATGTAGTTATGATAATGTAACTTTTGCAATAATCTCTGAAGAAAATAAGAGACGTATCTATTGCCACAACACAGCTAAATGGAATCTTTTCACTTTTTCAAGATTAGTGACTAGTCTTGGCATTTTACATAATTTAGAGGCTGCAAGGTTCAATTAAAAAAAAAACAGCTCAGAAACTGTAAGGGACCGTGTCTTTGTTTTTAGAGTTCAGAGATGGAAAATTCAGAAATTGTGAATTCGGTTCCAGGTCTTCATTTTGCCTTTTAGTATTCAAAATATTTAATGTTGTACCAGTGGTTGAAATGTAAATCATAATACAACTTGTTTTGCTGAAATAGCTTTCAAAAACGGAGTTATACCGCGTTAGTATTAAATTGTTTAGATACAGTGGTAGCATTTCAGTGCCACAATAAACTAGAGATTTTTTATTTGAATTTTGATTTTTAAAGTATGATTACAAAAAAATAATCGACGGAAAATATATAGGGTGTGAGCCCAAGGGTACCAATCTGCTTTAGTATAGGCTGACCATGTCTCCAAATTTCCTTGGAGGTGACATCTGTGAAATACATGTCATAGCAGTAATTTCTTTTAACTGTTCAAGGATAGATAGTGTATGTTTATCGTTCCAGCCTTTGAGTTCTTTTAGAAATAGTAAAAGCAAACAATATCCAACGGCATAGATAATCAGTTAAACTCCACATCACATGGATATATTTTAAAAAAAAACATAGTGCAACTTGTTATTTAAAATACAAGTGCCAAATTTGGACTGAATTCGCATGTTTTATCTCAACATCACCAAAATGTTTCTGATGCAAAAACATGGACACTTCTTGAGGAATCCATTGTTCTCTGTCTACAAAGAGGCCTGTGACCTCACTGGAATGGAGACATATTGGATTGCAAAAGAGGGCTCCCGGTTGAGATGCAAATGGACTTTAAATTTCCTGGACTTTGAAAATCTTCCTATTGCCACATGGCCAGAAGGAGGAGGAGTTTGCCTGCAAAAGATATCTTCCCCATCATAACATCTTTACTAAGGACTGAAACAACATGCAGGCATCTGACTAACATCTCCAATTGATTTTTCCCCTCCTGTTTGGTTTGTAACATCTTGCCTGATGAAGAAGCCCATGGAGCTTCGAAAGCTTGCAACAAGTATATATTGTGCATTTTGGTTGGCCAATAAAGGTATCACTGATGGATTTTTGTTTGTATTTGTTAAATAGCCAACACAGCTACCCCTGTGCCAAATATTTTTGAAAATACCAAATTAATGTGTTATAATGCATTCAACCAAAAAGGGATAAATACTGAACATGCCAGTTTCATATGCCATAACAATATTAGTTTTCTGACAGGTGTAATGGTGTCCAATACTCCCTAAAATATTAATATTTGCTGAATCAAACATGGTCCTAAGTCTGAAGAGATTTTTCATACTGAAGCTGTTTGGTAGATATTTAAGCTTCCATTTTCAATCAATTTCAGTATAGCATCACATATGAACCTTGAGCTGACTGGGCATGTTTCAAATAAATCATAGTAAGGATATTATTATTATTATTATTATTATTATTATTATTATTATTATTATTATTAATGTATTTATATCCTGCCTCTCTGTGGAACACAGCTGGGGTGGCTTAC